>NC_056726.1:1288043401-1288213401 GCF_019279795.1 Protopterus annectens | reverse complement strand
ACGGCAAGCCTAGCCAATATAACCCAGTTTTACCCAATATATAGCCCCTAGGGGCAAGAAGATAGCAGGGATTTGAGCCTGTGCATTGAGTATATTACAGAGTGCCCCTGTCCATAAGGAACATAGGCAGTACCCCAGGTGTGATTTTGCAATTCCCCATCCATTGATCCAAACTGCATTTGAAGAGGGCCATGGAAGGGCTCTGCTTAATGTGAATAGGAAGCCTGTTCCAAAGAAGAGGCAGTCTCTGAGACACATATCGATCTCTCCAGCATGTTTTGTTTGAGTCGCTGACTAAGTTTAGATCCCTAGACTGGATGATCCTCATGGTGTTTGACTTGCAGATGTGTAGCAGCTCCAGGACTGGATTTATGACTACCTTGTAGGTTAGGCATAGGTCACGTCTTAATAGTTGGTAGGAGACAGAGTAAAGGTATAGGGCTTTTAGTCTGCCCACATAGTTCATGTTGTTTACACCCTGTATTTTCTTTGTGAAAAACCTCTGAGGTCATTCCAGCTGCTATAAGTGCCTACTCAAATACATGCCAAATGACTCACTGTACTCGATTACTGGTCTAATGGGGGCTGAGTTCAGCAGGACTATAATTTCTTTGGATCTGGATGCCATACCTTTACTTATAAGTTATGCCACATAAAGGATTTCCTCACCACTGTGGACACATGGTAGTCAAAGTTCAGGCAACTATTTATCTGTGAACCTAGATTATTCACTTCTGTGTCTACTCTAAGGGACATGCTATTGATGTTGTAATTTGCAGGGGTATCTGACTTCCCAAAGGGTATGATAATGCATTTTTTTTTTGCATTATGTTTTAGGCCATGGTTCTGGCACCAATCATTTGTCTGATCTAGATCCTCCTGAAGGATATCTACATCACTGGGGGATCCAATGATTGCCCCGAGCTTGCAGTCATCAGCAAACTTTGTCATCCAGAGGCCTTCCACATTTGCCTCGACTTCAGAGAAGTATATTCTGAGCAGCAGTGGTCCCAGTACTGAGCCCTTTGGCACACCACTAGTAAATGGCCTCGATCTGGATTCACCCACTTTAACCTTGTGTCTCCTGTCCATGAGACAATTGGCTATCCATCTGTTGGCATAGAGATTTATGCCCAGTTTGTGAGTTTATTTATAATACCTGAGTGGGGAACTCAGTCAAATGCCTTGGCCAGGTCAAGGTAGGTGATATGTACTGTTTTACCCTCTTCTATGTCTTTAGTGACTTTTTCAAAGAACCCACCAGGTTCAGTAGACATGACCTGCCCTTGACAAAGCCAAATTGATTTGGGTCCAGTGTTTGGAGGTCTCCTATGTCATTATTTATCAGGTCCATGATAATTCTTTCCATGGCCTTACATATGAGACTAGTCAAACTTATGAGTTTGTAATTTCCAGGGGCAGTAGATGGTCCCCCTTTATGCAGAGGGATGACTGTTGCTGTCCTCCACTCTATCGGGACAAAGCCAGTCCACAGGATGTGATTAAATACAGATCCTAATGGACCTGATATGTCCTGATTTAAGCTGTTTAAGAGGCAACTTGGTATATTGTCAGGTCCCACTGAAGTTGTGTTTTTAGCTTTAGACAGTGCAGTGGCAACCTTTTCTTTGGTGATTATTGGCGGTGGAGTGCTGGAGAACTACAGGTGATAGGGAGATGAAGTTTGAGCTACGTTTGTCAGACAGCAGCTTTGCTGTCTTCCAGCTGGGTATGGGTGATCCATCTGCAACTTATTCATCACATTGCCAGGTGTTGCCCTTAAGACTGCAGACATAACTGAAAAATGCCTTACGGTTATCCTTAGCTTTGGAGGCTATTTTTACCTTAAAGTCTGCTTTTAGAGACTTGATTAGTACTCTGATTCAATTGTTTAGACTAATGCAGGACTTATTTATCTGTTGTACACATTCCCTCTTACTTCTCGACAGGATTTTCTTTCTTTTGTTGTAAAACCTATTAATACTAGGGTTCGATCAGAGTGACATGTTTTTGCAGTTTAACCTGAGTTTATTTTGGTCTGGTACTGTCGTTTTTATGCAGTTATTTATTTGGTCACACAGAGCTTTTGTGTATGCCTCTGCATAGGTGTCTGTGTTTTCTGTTTTTGGGAGAGCTCGGAAACTAGCTATGCCGTCCCTTAATAGGGAGTAATTTACCACAGAGAAGTTCTTAAAGTTTTTGTGTTAACTGGGGAGACAAGTTTACCTTTATTTCGAGGGAGACCACTTTGTCATCTGATCATACCATTGAGGACATCACACTAGATGGGGTGCAGCACTCTCCATATTTCTGAGGGTCTATATTACGAAAGCGAAAATCCCCAAGCGCAAATACCTAAACGTCGACCCCCTTATCGCGAACCGTGAAAATCCCAAACGCACTAAATCGCAAAAATAAATATCGACCTGCAATAGTCGGCCAACCCCACCACCTGCTACATAGTACCTACCTAACTATGCACTATCCTTAACCCCTCCCTAACCCTAAGGTTCGTAACTACCACACACTTCCCCTACACACATACACCCAAACAAAATAAATAAAACACATACACACATTTAAAAAAAAACCCTGCCTCCAACACTATACTATACTAAACCTCACATACACAACTAACTATGCACTATCCTTAACCCCTCCCTAACCTTAAGGTCCGTAACTACCGCACACTTCCCCTACACACATACACCTAAACAAAATAAATAAAACACATACATACACTTAAAAAAACTCTACCTCCAACACTATACTATACTAAACCTCACATACACAACTAACTATGCACTATTCTTAACCCCTCCCTAACCCTAAGGTCTGTAACTACCGCACACTTCCCCTACACACATACACCCAAACAAAATAAATAAAACAACATACATACATTTAAAAAACACCTACTTCTAACACTACACTAACTCTTACATACATTACCTATCTATGCACTTACCTTAACCCATATCCTAACACTAAATTCCTGTCTATTGCACACTTACCTTATGGAGCTATACCTCAAACGGGCCAACCAAAATAAATCGACATTTTGAACTTCACGGTTTTGAACTTTCATGGTTTACGTACTTCGCGTAACACAGGTCGACGTCTTCGTATTCGCCTATAGGAGCCTTCGCTCTCGTAATAGGAACCCTATTTCTGAGTATCAGATCTAGGATATTTGTTCACCTAGTGGAAGTGCAGACTAGCTACTCCAGGGCATTTGAATTTACAGAGTCAAGAAATGTTTGGGCCTGCATGTTAGTGGTTATGTATGCTGCCCAATTAGTGGAGGAGTAGTTAAAATCACCCATGATTATAGTATTGGGCTGGATGGTGAGTGATTCTAGTAACTTTGGGTATTATATATGGGTTTCATGGTTCATAGTGGGGGACCTGTAGCTAGCAAAAATATGGTAATGGATTTTTCCTGTTGTTAGTTGGACATGGAGTAGCTCAATCATGTCATATTGTTTGACCAGCCTTGAGGTGAGCTTATCCTGTATGTAGATAGATACACCTCCACCTTTTGCTGTTTCATCTTCAGTGGGTGGTTGGAATGTATTAAAGGTAGTATAGCCATGCACTGCTGGAGTGCTTTCTGTGGCTTTGAACCATGTTTCAGTAGCTGCATAGATGTCAGCATTCTCCAGGGGAGGACAGCTTCCAGGGAGTGCAGTTTCTTGTTGAGACTCCTAGCATTGAGCAGTAGCACTTTTAGCTTGTCCCGAGTAACTTTTGTTATGTTGGAAGGTTTGTCTGTTTGGCAATGCCTAACAAGGCACTGTAGAGGTGGATACTGTCTAGAGGTGACAGGTAAAGAACATTCCTGTTAAAGATCATGGCCTGTCAACCATGTCCTCCCAGGCTGAGAAGTACTGGACCCTTTGGAATGACACCAGTAGCTAAGCCAGTTGATAATGTTGAGCATTTTCAACTGGTATTGTGGCATCATCCTTGAAGATGGTAGAATGCTGCTCAGTGCTAGGCTCATACCTGTCTGAAACACATATTCTGAGAGCTCAATCATGTCTCTCTTCATATAGTCCAAGGAGGTATGCCTCAGGTCATTAACACCCACATGGACAATGACTGAGACATACCGGTACTTAGGGGTAAGTGACCTGAATGCTTCTGTGATCTAGCAAATCCTGGTGCCTGATAGACAACTAACTGTAAACTTCTCCTTATTCAGCCTGGTAAGGGGGATATCAGTGTGTCTCACAATGGAGTCTCCTATGACCAGAATATTGGGTCCTGGAGTGTTTTGCCTTATAGGATTAGTAGATGGGGCACAATGTATTCTGGCTTTATGTGCTGTGATGGGAATTGTCTTGTTTGTGTACATGCAGAGTTTCTAAGGACTGCATTTGAGAGGTCTTTGAGGTTTGGGTAAGTTACATGTGAGAACCTACGCATATGTGGGTCTCTGTATGTGTTCCTTTGTAGGTGTGAGACTAACAGTGATGCTGTATTAACAGGTTTATTGTATCTGGTTTAAGTACCTAAGAGATGTCTAAAACCAATGCAGAATGATGCTGGCTGTGGAGTGTCAAACAGAATTCTGAACCAGTCTATATCGAACTCTCCTAATAATAATTGTTTCATTTGGTGAATTGGTGGATACCCAGGATAGCATGCCTTCAATGATGGGTATGTTATTTCCTTACGGGATATATATACTGCAATAATATACATTTTCTTATATGAGTTAAGTTTAAGAAAAGAAATAAACATCTTTGCATTGTTAAATTGAGGCTGTTTGTGCTGAAAAAGATAAATATTTAGATAGTTAGAATATATAATAGTTACTCCACGTGCCTTTTTACCTATTCATAGACTACAAGTCAGACTGCCAACCAGTCACAAGTGGAGTCCCACAGGGATCGGTCCTGGGTCCTCTCCTGTTTGGCATCTACTTCTCAGAAGTCCAGGCCAACATATAGGGACTCTGGCTGACCAAGTTCGCTGATGATTGGAAGCTGGGAGCTATTATTAACTCCCCAAGTGATGTAGACATCCTACAGAAAGGCCTCATTGAGATCAACGACTGGTGTCAAAACCATGGCCTTAAGCTTAATACCAAAAAATGTGCAGTCATTCCCTTTGGGAAAAACTCATTGCCCACTAATTACCACATTGATGGTAGCCCACTGAACACTGAAGGCATTATAAGAGATCTGGGGACATAGGTTAACAGCAACCTCTCCTTCGAACACCACACTGCCACTGTGGCCAGAAAGTCCTTCTATGTGGCATATCTCATTATCAAGGGTTGAAGGCATTATAAGAGATCTGGGGACATAGGTTAACAGCAACCTCTCCTTCGAACACCACACTGCCACTGTGGCCAGAAAGTCCTTCTATGTGGCATATCTCATTATCAAGGGTTTTGCATCCAGGAAGAAAGAGGTCATCATCTCTCTCTACTCTTCCCTCATTAGACCAGTCATAGAGTATAATGCCCCATTTGGCATGTACCTCACTAAACACCTAAAACAGCTGGAAAGGCCACAAAAGTACCTCATGAAGAGGATCCTAGGCCTTAAACACATGCCCTACATGTAAAGACTAAAAAACTCCAGCTTTTCTCTGTCTCATATCGACTATTAAGAGGAGATCTCTGCTTGACTTACAAAGCCATGTCTGACCCAGCCCTGTTAGAAATCTTACACCTAAAGAAATGCCAATCCCTCCGCACCACACACTCCAGGGACCTCAACCTCATTACCACAACCAACAGAACATGTTGGAGGGACAGGTTCATAACCCAGAGACTGCCCATGCTCTGGAATAGACTTCCCATACATGTCAAGCAGAGCACCTCACTAGCCCTTTTCAAGAGAAATCTGGATGAGTGGATGGGAAATAGAAAGTTCACCCAGGGGATCACTCCAGTGGTTCTACTTGATAGAGGCACCAGGAACTAACGGCGGCATGATGCCAGGGCACTTCTATGGGCTAGGCTTGTAAAGGCTCTAGGGCCGTTGGCCTAGTACACACCTATTAACCTATTCAGTCAGTACAGAGTATGATATATTGTGGAGGAAGAAATAATATTGGCTTTTAACCAGGTCTTGGTAGTTACAATAATGTCAGGGATGTGGTGAGATATTACTGTATGCAAACCAGATGGGTTTTAGAAGATGCTCCTGTGGTTACTGATGATGAATTTTAACTTTTTGCTTTGTGATTTTTGTTTTAGTGGTACTGGAGTCTAACGGTTGGGGTGGCAATTAGGGATATGTCTTGTACTGGAACATGACTGGGGTGAATGTCTTCACAGAGTTGTAGTGAATTTGGGGAACAAGTTCTTGATGTGCAGTACAGCTTCTTTCATTTTTGTATGGAATGTTTCTAGAGGTGGAGATGTGAAGTATTAAGTATTATACAAATGATGAGTTATAGTAACTGTAGATCTGGTGAAGTTAATATTGGAGTATTAGACGGGAGGTTGGGAATATACTTAGTATGCAGAGGCTCATGATAACATGTTAGTTATGTGAAATTGAATTGTATGATAAATTGCACTATGTGTATGACCATGGTGCCAATGGAGCTTTAAATAATAGTGGTAAAAATGCAGGCAGAGATGGATTGGGGTAGAAAGGCATATGCTGGAAGAATTAGATATGTTAGGTATTATATGATACAGGGGTGTGTGTTACTGGCATAATTATTTATGAAGGGAGAGTGAAAGTTTTAGTTTGGTGTATGTAGAGGTAGAACTGTGCGGTGTGAGTTGGCAGTGTAATTACATATGCAGAGATACAGGAAGCAGTGAAAATGACACTGAAAATGGAGGCCATTATGTGTACAGAATAATGTTATTTTAGGCGGAATCAGCTCAGAGAACAGAGAAGTGAATTCCAAATAAAAAAGGTCCCAGAATGGAGCCCTGAGGTACATCACTGGTGACAAGTCTCCTGAAGGATAGTATGTCACAAACTCTAACAAAGTGAGCACTGTAATTAACCCAGTCAGCAAAGTGACTGGGCTGCCCAGGGATTCATACTGAGTTTCATAGGAATCACAGGAAGTATATACGGCTATTTGACAAGAGGCTGTATGTGCCTTGACAATAACCACCCTTAGACTCCTGCTGTTTTTTAAGGAGGGCAAGACCTGTAAGACCCAGAATGAATTTTAGAGTACCCATCCAATTGTCCAAGCTATTTCTGAAGGTCAACGGAGAATCACACTGCTGGACAGCAGGTGGAGCCTATTCTAGAGCAAGGGGAGGCACTGGGTGAAGACCCTTTCCCTCCATTTTGTATTTTTTATTTCCTGACATAGATTAATAGCTCTTTCCCAAGTACTAGCTGCACTATTTGACTTATCAAGAAAAATGAGGTCACAGCTAGTAGGATCCTTCAGGTACTATAAGCAAGGCACATGTCTCCCCTCAAGAACCTATATTACATGGAGTGCAGGTACAGGGATTCCAGCCTTTTCTGATAGCTACTATTTTAGAGGCAACAGATTATTTTTGTTAGGAGCCTCTGAATTTCTTGATAAACCTAGTGAGATACATGGCAAAAGATGTATTATACTGTATAATAAGTCTAACCAGAGCAGAGCATAGGGGAACAATTACTTTCTTGGTTTTAGATAAGTTGATTTTGGTGATTAATAAAAACTCACGGTATGCCATTAGCCGGACAGTACAAAAACCACAGTAATAACACTGAGGACACTATCATTTCTATAAAATTCACAAAAAGAACTTGAAGCACAAAATGGGCATGAAATAAAAAAAAGTTTTAATCCACAATGACCGTATCATGTGAGACCGGGCAACTACTTTGGATATGAGAGAATTATATTGGCAGCTAAGACTGAATGTTACCTGTGGTAAAGGTCTTAATGACCACATATCCATTGTACCTGTTTTGAAGTATAAAGCTGTTGAACTTTGATTTTTTTACTTAGGGTTTGTTTTTACAACATGCATTATTTTTATAATATTTCGCTTGGCGTAATATTTTTTTAACTAGAATAGTTTGAATTGGAAATTCATATTATTATTTTATATTTTAAATTCAGTTATTGGTGGTTATCATTTGTCTATAAATGCAATGGATTAATTGGTTTAGACGGTTCTGGTGAAGTCCATTTTATGTTAGGACGAAAGCACTCAGCCGTCTTGTTTTACTGCCATTGTGGATTAAAATATATTTTTATTTCATGCCCATTTTGTGCTTCGTTATTTTTGTGAATTTTATAGAAACCAGAGTTTCCTCAACAACAATGTTATTACTGTGGTTTTTGGACTGTCGGGATAGCGGCATACCATGAGCTTTTATTTTTCTTGTTTTTGTGTGCTTCACGGATTCACTACTATTTAATTGTTCATGACTTTGGTATTTAGTTATGAAATACAGAAGTATTTTCTAACTATAGTTGCTGGATTGTGATTGAAGGAGAGGGAGCCATCGACCCATGTCCCTGATCACTGTCTCACTAGATAACGGGGTGTTATTGATGCAATAGGTTGCAGGGATTTGCTGTTTTCCAAAGGAGATGATACAGTATTTCTTGGCATTATCCTTTTTTCTGTGCACCAGGAGTTTGTGTTAATTCCCTTTAAAGGGAATTAGTATAATTTGTTGATTTAACTTACAGTGACAGGCAAATGTCATTGACCAGGTACTTGATCAGACCTAGGTAGGAAGCATGGACAATAATGCTAGAGAAGGTTATAATATTAATATTAATATTTAAATTAATATTAATACTGATATTAATATTAATATTAATATTAATATTGATATTACTATTAATTAGCCTTAGTTAAATCAAGGTAAGCTGCATCCAGGGAGTTACCCTCATCTAGTGCTTCTTAGTCTCTTTCAAAGAAGATAACTAGATTTAATAGGCATGATCTATATTTTACTATGTAGACTGGTTAAGATATAGAGATCACTGTTTTCTTTACATAACTGTTTATGAGATCCATGATGACACAATCCATCACTTTACAAATGATGCGGTGAGACTGATAGGTCTCATCTGCCACGGTCCACGCTGAGGCCTCCTTGTGGAGAGACACTATTACAGCTGTTCTTCAGGTCTCCGGTACATGTCTAGTGAAAAGGTTGTGGTTGAATAGTTTAAGGAGGGGGGGGGTCCAATAGGCTACAGCTTTATTCACAGGGTTTGAGTGGGTGATACCAGTCGAGATAAGCTGGCTCAAAGCTGGATATTATTTCTGAGGCATCTTTTGTAATTAAAGAATGCTTTGTGATTATACTTTACTGATTTAGCAATTTTTAGTCTAAAATTAGCTTTGCAGAATTTGATCTTACTCCTCAGTTCTCTGTTAACTGTTCTGAGGTTGATTTTAGCACTCTGATGTTGTGTTCCCCTCTTTAATACTCTGGACTTTTTCTGTTATTATGAAACTAGTTTATGGTTGAGTTACTCCTGAGGGTTTGTTTCTAAATTTGATGTTGCATTGTGGTAAACATGAACAGAAGCATATATGCAGGAGTTCAGATAGGTATACAAACTTTGGGTGTAGTGGTGACAGTTGCACTAAGATCATTTATGGGGTGGAGGACTGCTGCACCATATAGTAGTGCCATTTGCACTAGGATAACTGAAGATGGTGGAGAAGTGCTGCACGATGCCATGACATTTACACTAGGATAATTTATGGGGGGGGTTTAAGACTGTTACACCATATAGTGGTGACAGTTGCAGTAGATTCATGGGGGGGGGTGGAGGACTGCTGCACCATATAGTGGTGACAGTTACACTAGGATCATTATGGGGAGTGGAGGACTGCTGCACCATATAGTGATGACAGTTACACTAGGATCATTATGGGGAGTGGAGGATTGTTGCACTATATAGTGGTGACAGTTACACTAGGATCATTATGGGGAGTGGAGGACTGTTGCACCACATAGCAGTGACAGTTGCACTAGGATTACTGTGGGGGAGGACTGATGCACCATCTGAACTCAGCAAGAAGCCTGAAGAAGATGGAGAAGTCTCTTGAGATGGTTGGGTTGGATGGTGATTTCTACAGGGAATGTATGGTGAATATTAAACTGTGGTGATCTTACAAGACTAATGAGTGTTTCACAATGAAATGACAGCATACAGGGGCTATCCTTGTGAGGACAAAGTCAAGTATGTCGGTGCCTCTAGTGAAGAAGGGTACTATTTAATTGATGGTGTTTGTAGAGATAAAATCAAGGATGCATTGTGTATAGTTGTTGATGTGTGAGTGTTTCAATTAATAGGGGGGTAATTAAAGTCCCCTAGAATGATGGTGCTCAGGTCAATGGAGAAAAACTCATGTTTATTAAGATATGTTTCTCGATTTGTGGGTGTCATGGATATCACTCTGCAGTTGACTAGGATGTGATATGAGGTCTTCTCTACAGATATTAAGGAGTTCAAGGTCATTGTCCTGCTCAATAAGTCTAGAGCCGATAGGATTTTGGAGAAAGACAGGCACTCCACCAGCTTTACTGTTATCTGCACTTGTGGGCAGTAAAACCTCGTAGAAGTGAGTAATTTCCCTACACTAAAACCATCTTTCAGTGACAACACAAATACTCTTAACTTTATAGAGCCAGGAAAGCCTCAATGAAGGCCTCTTATTTAGTTTCATAGCTTTGAGGAGGGCTACACTGATATTTGCCAGATTTGAATTTCAATTTACTAGGTTGCTAGCCCGAGATGACTGATGCTGACTAAAAAAAAAAAAGTACTATGGGAGTAGAAAATGTTCTATCCAGTATGAAAAGGCCCTGGGAAGATAGGTGTATCTATCCCCAACAAAATAAGCAGGGCTGGCTTTCATTTCACTCCACAGTAGCATGCACTGGACACCCCAGTAGCTAAGTCAATTATTAAAGTCAATTACCTTTTGCTTACATCATGACACTATTCTAACCAATGGTAGCTTACTGCTAAAGACTAGTTTCCTTCTAGCCTAAGTGGCATACTGAATGAGCTCTATCACATCTCACTTCATACTGTCTTCGGGGGAGGGAGTGTGCATTTGCAAGTCATTCATGCTCATGTGAACAGTGACTATGTCATACTCAAACTTGGGGTAAAGGGACATGGGCACCCTAGTGAAATAGCGATTTCTAGCACCTGAAAGTCAGCTGACTGCTATTCCAGTCTTTGTTCAACCTTGTAAATAGTACATCTCTGTGCTGCACTGTTGAGCCACATATGCCATTACCAATGTGATTGGACTGCTGTACTGTGCAGTGCCTGTTCAAACCACTGTAATCACTGTCTTTATTGGTGGTGAAAGAAGATTCGTGTGTCATGGAAATGGTGTTTTGGAACAGGAGTTTGTGTGTTGCTGATGTCTGGTTGCACTGCAGGCATTTACAATGCCATATCTAAGATGTCTTTATGATTTTGGAAGTGATTTTTTTAGCATCTTGGCATAGCATGTGCCTGTGTTTGCCTTGTAGTGTGTGGGTGTAAAGTTAGTATAGGTTCTGACAACCAGTCTGGGTGAAAGGTGTGCCTCCAGTTATAATAAGTAGTTACACCTCCCACATGTAGACTCACTCTTTGGTAATAAGTAGTGGCTGTCAATGAGCATGTAATGGTTTGCACAATGCCTCAAAGGGCCCAGTACTAGAATAATTGAACAGATGGGCCAAAGGCACCCATTGTCAATCTAGAAATGCTTAGTCATATGCAGTTTGTGATGCCATGGAATTCTGATGGCCCTTGCTCTACCTAGAAAGGAAGGTGTGTCATATGATTTATACAGAGCCAACAAAAACTACACAAAACAGTGCAGCAAAGCATAATAAAGTACAATACAAGACAGGTCAGAGCAGCTCAGTTCAGTTCAGTTCAGTACAGTATTATAAGCAGTGACTGAAGAGCAGGCATATATGCCATTGCAAAATAATCCAAGATGTGTTCCATACATCATAATACAAGGACATGTGACTAGCAGACATGGGTGCGAAAACTCAATATTGCCATGTAATCCTCTATGCAGCATTAAATTATTAATGATGGACTGAATAACATGCATAGATGCCAGATCACAATATTCTAAGAGCAATAGATAACAACTAATTCCATGATTCTAAAAGGTAGTTAATACAATATACAAAATGTTACAAAAGACAACAGGTACAATACGCACATGTGCCACAGGGTCATAGGTAGGTACTAGGCTATCGGCCCTGGGGCCTATACAAGCCCAGCCAAAAAGGTACCCTGGCTTTTGCCACCCAAGAAAATTATTTTCCTGTGCCACTGTTGAGCAGAGCCACAGAGGTGATCCCCGGGGCGAATTTCCTATTTCCCATCCAATCATCAAGATTTTTCTTGAAGAGTGCTAATGAGGAGCTTTGTTTGATATAGATAGGTAGTTTATTCCAGAGTATGGGAAGTCTCTGGGACAGGAATCTATCCCTCCGGCATGTTCTGTTTATTGTGGTGACAAGGTTTAGGTCCCTAGAGCGTGTAGCTCGGAGGGATTGGGATTTCTTTAAGTGGAGCATGTCCAACAGCTCTGGGTTTGACATGCTCCATACAGGACAGTAATCTGGAATCAACAGCAGATGTGGGTGCCTCAGTATTAAACACAGTGCAGAAAAGTCAAAGTAATGCAGCAAAGTATATATCAGTGAGATATATAAATACAACAAGCATGGAGGTACAATGTGGCCAGCTAATTAAGAAATGACACAGTAGATACTATCACAGCAAGGATACAATATTGCAGAGTATTAAAACAATCACCCACAGTTTAGAAATGCACAAAAGGGTGCAACCATAATTGCAGTGGTAATTCCAATATTACTAGCAGAAAATGCTGCAAAGTAATGGAGCATGCAACCAAGACCAGCCAGGTGCAGAAGAGCATTAAAGTGTATTAGCTGTGATGCAAGAGGGTACAGCAGTAGTAGCTATGCTAAATGCAAGTTTTCTAGCTGTAATATCGTGCTACAAACTGCCAAGCATAATCAGGAAAGTACAGTTTTGTACCTACCATAAATGTAGATGTTCGAAGATCTACATTGCTGCAGTCCTTACACTTGGGTAGTCCGCTGTCCTCGGTCGGCCCGAATATCAAAGTATTAGGCTGACGTCGGTCAAGGCGCTTAAGACTGACATCAGGACGTCAGGGTACAAATGCGCATGACCGACGTCATATCCTCAGTCTTTTCTTGCCCCAGATGTCAGAAGACCCTAAAAAGAAAGGCCAAAACCAAAAGACAGCAAAAAACAACCAGCCACCCTTGCACGAATCATATGTACAATATATACAATATCCACAATATTTACAACCCAAACCACACCACCGCCTCTAACTACAGAGGGGAAGGAGGGAGGGTAAATTGAACTGCAGCAATGTAGATCTTCGAACATCTACATTTATGGTAGGTACAAAACTGTACTATGTTCTTCATCTCACATTGCTGCAGTCCTTACACTTGGGTAGAATCCCAAAGCAGAGGTAAGGGAGGATGGCAAAACTATAAAGCATTAGGTGCTGCCAAAATGCCCTGTAATATTGCAGTGGCAAACCCAGCCCTAGATTTAGAGTAAAGAGGAAGGTGGTAATGCTTAGAGAAAGTATGCACTGAACTCCAAGTGGCTGCCTCTAAAATATCTTTAGTTGCCACCCCCCGTAAAAAAGCTGTAGAAGTGGCAGTAGCCCTAGTGGAATGAGGCCTAATCCCAGCTGGAATCTCCTTACCATGATGGGAATAACAGAAAGCAATACAAAACCCAATCCACTTAGAAATAGTTTGTTTTGAAACAGGCTTGCCCTGAGAACCCAGAGCAAATGAAACAAATAACTGCTGAGACTGCCTGAACCCTTTAGTTCTGCTCAAATAATATCGCAACTGCCTGTGTATATCCAAAGTGTGCAAAATCTTCTCCCCTTTATTTTGGGGGTTTGCATAAAAAGTAGGCAAATGAATAGTTTGGTTTAAAGCCACACTAGAAACCACTTTAGGCATAAAGGAAGGATTAGTACGCAAAGATACTCTGTCCTTATGGAAAATTAAGAAAGGCTCAACTGCCATAAGAGCCTGTAATTCAGAAACCCTTCTCGCAGAGGTAATGGCCAACAAAAAAGCAGTCTTCCATGATAAATATTTCAACTCGGCAGTAGCTGCAGGCTCAAAAGGTTGTAGAGTGAGTTTCTCCAACACAAAATTGAGATCCCAAGCAGGAGTAGGAGCTCTACGTGGGGTCTTATATTCTTTGCCCCTCTAAGGAATTGCTTAAACAAAGGATGAGAAAACAATGGTGGGTCACAGTCATAGTGAGCAGAAATTGCTGCAGCATGAACCTTAATAGAAGAGAAGGACAAACCTTTGTCCAGTAACTCAGCAAGATATTGAAGAGCCACACTTAAATTAGGCTTAGAAACATCAAATTCCTTTGCTGCACTCCAAAATAAAAATCTCTTCCATTTATCTGCGTACACTTTCCTTGTACTAGGCCTTCTGGCCTCCAAAATAACGTTCAAAACTTGCTGTGGAAGCTGAGACCCTCCAGGGTTTAAAACAGAATATGCCAGGCTGTTAGGTGAAGAGAGTGAAGTTTGACATTGAGTAAATGACTGTTCTCCTGAGACAGCAGGTGTGGAATTGAAGGCAAAGGCCATGGAGGCTCCCTGCACCAGACTTCTCAGTAATGGGTACCAGTGCTGTCGAGGCCAATCTGGAGCTATTAAAATCATCTTTGGCTTGTCCTGTCTGACCTTTAGGAGTACCTTTGGGAGGAGAGGCAGAGGTGGAAAGGCATACACATGAAGATTGCTCCAATTGAAAGAAAGAGCATCCACTTTCCAAGCTGTGGGATGAAACCTTTTTGTGCACAACTTTGGCAGCTGGTAGTTTAGTGGAGAAGTGAACAGATCTATGTCTGGAGTTCCCCATGACACTGTCAATTTCTGAAATACATGAGGATCCAATTTCCACTCGTGGGGATCCATAATTCGCCTGCTCAACACATCTGCTAAGGAGTTCTGTGCTCCGCAGAAATCTTGCCTGAAGATTTAGGTTTAAACTGACAGCAGTCTACCACAAAATCATTGCTTGTCTGCATAGAGGATAAAAATGTGTTCCCCTTGCTTGTTGATGTACCACATGACAGTTGTGTTGTCTGTTAGAACCAACACCTGCCCTGGAAGAAGTAAATCCTTGAAAGCTATTAATGCAAATTGGACTGCTAACATCTCCTTCAAGTTGATATGTAGATGTTGTAGTCTGGCAGGCCACGTGTCTTGTATCCACTTTCCATTTAGATGAGCTCCCAAGCTTTGTCTGAGGCATCTGTCGTTAGAATCTGACTCGCCTCTGGCTGGGTCACAGAGAGTCCCTTGTTTAGGTGACATTCCTGAGCCCACCACAAAAATTCCTTTGAATGCAAGGTATTATCTGAATGACAGTGTCCATATCTTGGCAGTGCTGTGTCCATACATTTTTGAGATACCATTGTAGCTTCCTCATATGCAGTTTGGCATTGGGAAGCACCAGAATACAAGATGCCATGAACCCCAAGGCTTGAAGGACTGTCCTTGCAGTCAGCCTGGACTGATGAGACAATTGATGGAAGTAAAGGGAAAGATTCTTTTGTTTGTCCGGGGTCAAAAGGCCATCTGGGATGCTGTATTCAGTCTCACACCCAGAAAGCACATGTCCTGAGAGGGTACTAGACTGGACTTTATTTCGCTCACAGAATACCCCAGGCATCTTAGCACTGCTATCACATATTGCAAATGATGAAGAAGTTCGTCCCTTCCTTGAGCCAGAATCAGGCAATCGTCCAAATAAGGATAGATCTGTATTCCTTTTAGCCTGAAGAAAGCTATCACTGGAGCCAGAACCTTCGTGAACACTCTGGGCAGTAGATAAGCCAAAGGGCAATGCAGAGAACTGATAATGAGAAGTCCCAGCCAAAACGCAGATACTTCCTGCAACTTAGCCTGATAGGAACATGAAGGTAAGCCTCCTTGAGATCCAGAGTCACCATCCAGTGATCTTTGCCCAGCAGAGGTAAAAGCTGTTGTAACGTCAACATTTTGAACTTGGGAATGTCCAGATAAGTGTTGAGGATAGATAAATCCAAAATTGGTCTCCACGTGTTCCCCTTCTTTGGTACTAGGAACAGGCGAGAATAAAATCCTAGGCCCACTTCTGGCAGAGGGACCGGCTGTATGGCCCCTATTTGAAGCAGCAGAGAAATTTGTTTGTGAGCCTCTATTCTTTGCTGAGGAGGAACGTCTGGCATGCCTTTGAAAGGAGGCAAGGTATGGAAATAAAACTTGTAACCTTGGTGTATGATATCCAATACCCATCTGTCTTGGGTAATTAAACTCCAATTTTCCTTGAAGAGTGCTAACCTTCCTCCCAAAGGTGCTGCCAGACAAGAAGGCTCTGGCAGCTGAAAAGGTAGGTCATTGGGCCTGTTTACGAAATGACTGGCCCCTGCCCTCACCCGAAGACTGTGCAGGTGAACTCCCTGTTCTAGGTCTGAAAGAGCCCTGAGCTCTGCCCCTACCACGTCTAGATCTACCCCTAGACTGTGAATCATAAGAAGGGTACGTCCACCCCCTAGCAGGCCAATTCCTACTAAATTTCGGAGGCTGAACTTGCAAAAAATCTTTAACAGTCTGCATAGACTTAGTCTTGTCTTCCATTTTCTTTAAGACTGCCTCCACAGGTGAACCAAACAACACATCAGACTGTAAAGGAGCATCTAAAATCCTTGTCTTAACATGGTCAGATAAATTCTGATCCCTCAGCCAGGCGTGCCTGCGAAGAACTGACCCAGTGGCAGCCACCCTAGACGAGGCCTGTACAGCATCAAAACCACATTGTAAAGAGTGCTTACCCACCTGTTCAGAAACATGTACCAAATCTTGTAATTCTTTACACTCAATACCTTCCGCCAGAGCATCAACCTTAGACTTCAATTGAGAAAGAAGATAGTTTTGATATTTCAACATGTGAAACTGGCAATTCAAAGCCCTCATAGCTAAGGTGGAAGAAGTATAGACTTTCTTTCCCCATCTATCCAAAGCCCTGGCCTCTTTATCTGGAGGAACCGGATTTTTACAACAGAGGCCTTGACACCCTTAGGTCCCTGACTAACAGTTTCTGGGTCCGCCCTAGGACTCTTATAAAGATATTTATGAGCTTCAGGCACCCTGTAATATCTGTCCGGTTTAACAGGAGCAGGAGGCAAAGAATCAGGATTAAGTGAAGCCTCTGCAAACACATCTTCCACAACATCCAGAACAGGTGGTATAGCCAAAGGCCTATGCTGGGGTAAAAGCAAAAATTCCCTAAGCCTTTTCCTGGAATCAGAGAAGTCCTGACCTTCCCACTTAAAATGTTCCCTCATGGAATGAAGAGTCTCTGAAAAAGAAAAATCCTCTGGAGGAGAAGCAGAAGGAGTAGAATCATCCACATCAGAATCAGAATAAGGAGAATACTCCTGCAAGTCTTCAGCCGAAGACTCTGAAACATCCGAAGCCTGCTCAAAACTCCCCAACTCTGTTTCCACTCTGGGCCTCTTATCAGGAGGGGGCAAAGAACCTCTAATCAAAGTAATTAAATCTTCTGCCATTTTAAGCATGTGCTTCTTGGGCACAGATCCTGAAGAACTAGGAGTGACACCAACAGAAGCTAAACCTGGCCTGCCTCTGGGAGAAGCCTTAGAAACAGAAGGAGAGGGCCTAACCACCCTAGGAAGGGAGGGGAGTACAGTAACCTGAGAAGCCCCTTCAGCCTGACCTGCCTCCTGAGAGGCCACATCCTGCAATATCAAAGTCTCCCCCTGGGACTCCAGAGAAGCCTCCGGCTGAACCACCGGTTCCACTGACGCCTCTAAAGAACCGGCGTCCGGTACGGACGACTCTTCTTGCCTGGGTTTAGCTGCTTTGTCTTTGCGCTTCTTCGAAGCGGGCGTCGGAGCATCCGACGGCATATTATAATTGCACCGCTCCCCGAAGACCAACCTGGCACAATCTAACCTTCGCTTAATAGTGCGCTTATTGAACCTAGCACAAAAGCGACACCCAACAACATCGTGCTCAGGCCCCAAACAAGGAATACACAAAGTATGATAATCTCTATGCGGTATCTGTTTCCCACAAGAAATACAGTTATTCACTTTTTCTGACATCCGGTAAACCACTGAGGCAAGAAAAAACTAAAATATTCCCCAACGGGGTACTTAGCCAACTTTGACTCGGTCTGAAACTCCGAATTCGAAAAATTTCAGAACGCCGAACGGCACTTGCAACGCTGCTTCTGCATCGGACCATGCGGCAAAAAAGACTGAGGATATGACGTCGGTCATGCGCATTTGTACCCTGACGTCCTGATGTCAGTCTTAAGCGCCTTGACCGACGTCAGCCTAATACTTTGATATTCGGGCCGACCGAGGACAGCGGACTACCCAAGTGTAAGGACTGCAGCAATGTGAGATGAAGAACATCAGGTGAGTACTAGGGTGCATAATCCCAAGGAATAGGGTTGGAGAAATGTTTATGTTAGGGATTGTAGGATTTGAACAATTAGTAGAGTACCTTCTACTGTGGTATGCATTCTGATACTGTGTTACATACACTGCAAACCCACTGCACTAAACACAGTGCTTCCCTGATGGCGTAGCACTGTTTTCCAAGTCTAAAATAATAGTGAGAGTTCAAAGCAAGTTTATCATGTCATAGCTCAGCACAACAGAGAAAGCCTAAAGCAGACAACAGGAGTACAGAGGCCAATTAAAGATAATACTGACAAGTAAAGTAGATCCGTGGTGGTGCTGCTGCGGTAGCATTGTCTCCTCACAGTAAGATGCTGTCCAGTTCGATTCACAGCTAGAGCGTCTTCTGTGTGGAGACGTGTGAATGGGCGTACCTTCGTTGAAGGTTGTGTGTCAGGGCTGGTAACTCGACACGTAAAAATCAACTACCAATCATTAGTGGACCGGAGTTCTGCTGTGGCGACCCCTAACCGGGAAAAGCCGAAAGACAGAAACAAACTGACAAGTAAAGCAACACAAATTCACACAAGAAAAACTCATCAGTAGCCCATTCTCTCACAGGATGGCAACTAGCTGCACCAGTTTCAGATGCAACAATTACACAGCAAAAATACATAACTTTTAAATCAGCCGTAGTTCACTCTAATGCACTGAATATGCAAAAAAGTCAATTCTCAAGTGCTGTGAGACTATCTTCCATGTGAGATTTGCTAGCTAGTACTCAACATAAGCTTTTCTTAACCTTTCAATGTCTGTGTCGTTATTTATTTGTTTACTTATATATTTATTTATTTTGATGTATTGATGTTATGTTTTGAAAAAAAAAACTTCAAATTTGTGTTATACTGTAACGCTTTACATGAACTGCATAATTATTTTGCTATTGCTACCTGTATTGCTTTGTGTGAATTCTTCATATATATTTTTTACAACAACATAACAATATTTACAGTATTTTTGAGCTCCCCCGTGGTCCACTAAGTAAGCCGTTTCATTCTGCAGCACAAAACGATACAGTGCAATAACAGTCCTCTCAGTAGTACTTGAGTGAAGCAGCACATTAAGAAGTGGCAAAGTGTCACAAAAGAATTACTCAATTGATTGTCATTCTTTAAAGACAATGTATGCAGAGACCTGTTGCATCTGTATGTATTAATAGCAATGCCATAACAGTAAGTAACACATGACATGTAGCACTGTGAATGCTAAATGATTCAGAAAACTGCAAATTAAAGATGTCACACAGTAACAGAAGACAAGGCCATTACAGAGTAACCTTTTAACAATCCTAACTTATAGACGTATATCATGCATGGGATGCAACACAACACATGCTGTCATACCTCTTAACTGCCCAGATTTTCATAGAATGTCCAGATTTTTGCCTCATATTTTTGGTCTGTTCTTCATAGAATTTGTAGTTTTCTGGCAAATTATTGCGGTTTGAAGTCATTAAATAATATTAAGTTATGACAGACATTTGAGCTTCAGACTTCAAATCCTTCAGAAAATAAATAATTCCATACCTGATATAACATAAACTTTCTAAGTTTATAGGAGCAATTTTTAAAATCTGTCCCTATTTTTGAGTCTTTGTCCCCCCATTATTTCTAGTTTTGTCCAGATTTCTTGGCTGACAGGTTGAGAGATATACATGCTGTGTGTAGTCAAAAATGGTTCACCTATTTTTCTTTAAGTTTAAATTCTCAGAAGTTCTAAATGGATGAAACACACCTGTCAAAGCTTCTGCAAAACAAAACACAAAAGAACATTTTTTCAGGGTGCTAGCTCCCCTACATCCCACATGTGGGGGCCATTTTCTTTCAAACCTTTTACTTATGTATATTAACTCCATGGTCATGCAACCATGGAGAAAAGAGAAAAGGCTCACGAACAAAAAATCACTGGCAGAGCTCTGACAGAAAGTAGACCAGCAGCGATTTGCATTATAAAACCTGACCATAGATTTCAGTGCTGGAGAACGGAACTCAGTAAGTTTAAATCTCGGCAACTTCACAGTCAACCAAGAGCAGGATAACCATCAAAAACACGCACCAAAAAGATGGCTGTCCTTGTGCCATGTGGACAGCACATTCTACTTTTTAAGTTACTGGACATAAAACTACACAAAATGATCAATAAACGCAAAGTGACGACATGTGTTGTATTTCTGGGAGAAGGGTGGAATGCAGCTACAGCATCTAGGCAGACGGCAGAGATTGACAGAACCACAGGAAAGGGTTCAGTCAGGAAAAACAAATGAAGGATTACTAATTTCACTGCCGTGTAAATTTAATCAAGTCAAAGGATGGAAAGCCAGTGTTTAAAGTCCAAAGTCCTTTAATGTAAGGGTGAGAGAGTAAGACATCATAAACTACAACTGTCATATAGGCAGCAGCACTACAGAGGAACAGTGGATGATATGCAGAAAGAAAATCGTGTCCTGTGCCACATAAACAGATATGGCAAAGTTAATAGCACTAGGAATACTGGAACAGCTTGTATCATGATGCAAGCTGAAAATGAAAAGCCGGTGTTGACAATAAAAGACACCTATCAAAGCCTGTGTTGACAATAAAAAGACCTATCAAAGCCTGTGTTGACAATAAAGAGATAGCTGTATTATAAAGGAAATAAAATGCAAATAGGTGCACTATAAGGATTTATGTCAACTCTTTGTAATGTTTCAATAGCAGCAATGTAAATCCATATAGCTGAAAACCACTTTCAGTGACACATGAAGCAAAGCTTTTTTTGTTTGTTTGTTTTTACAGTTGGGTAAGCACCCCACACACACACATACAAACACGTGTTGAGGGAAATCACCTGCTTTCCTCAAACTTCTATATACTAAATTCACAGTCACACAACAGCAGGGAAAATGGCAAATTCATTGATTGCTGAAAGTAGCTTCTAGCAATACTGATTCATGCAACTGGCTCCTGGTGATATTATCTTCATACACATGTCCAGCTCCCCAATAAAAAGACTTATTGCTCCTGCAAATAAAAGCAAAGTGAATACAAAAAGCAGGACTATTACCGCCTTTACTGTTACTGGAGGGAAGCCCCTGAAATTGATTATACATAAACATGCACCCAACCCTAGAAAGACATCTATTGCTGAAACAGCAGCCATTAAAGAAATAGAAAAACTACCAAAATTCCTACCTGTGTTCTGAAAAATGTGTTACTGCAGGTGGAAACTGACAGACAAAGGCAGCTGCTGCTTGGTCCTATTCCCACCAAGTAGCCCAGATGCCAGTGATCATGATCTGCTTGTCAGAAGGCACTGCAGAAATCATATTAACAACAATCTGCAGTATCAAGAGCCTCCACATTTGCAATATGGCTGATGGATGGTGTGACTAGGAATAAAACACTGCTGTTCCACCAGGAAGGAGAATAAAAACCATCACCTAGGGCTTTTCTGCAGCACAGGAAATAGTTCTGCAAAGAAATACTCCAGAAGCTACATCTCTATGCTGATGCCCCAAGGGTGGATTTTGCACCTGAGTAAACAGTGAGAGAACAGGCATGAGTGGTATGAAAGGACACCATGCAGGCAGGCAGTGGAGACTCACCTCTTTGGAAAAGGGCTGTCTTTTCAACAGCAGCACTGCCTGGCAAGACAGAATACACAATAAATCAATTAATTATTGGTTAGACTGAAAAAAAAAGAGAGAGAAAACTCATGTTATGGTCATCCATTTTGATTCTAAACTTCAGATAGATGCAATGCAGTAAACCAATGGAAGCCAAATGACAGAATCAGAGAAGGAAGCTAATGAACATTATTATATGACTACATATTGTTGCAATGCTGAAATCATACTCCAGGTATAACTTAATACTGGTACCTCCTGGTAAATGATTTCATTCTGAACATTTGATTGAATGAAAACTGATGACAACGTTTTTGTTAAGAAGCTTAACAGAGTGGTATTAAAAAGTATTTCTCTTGAGTTTGGTGGGGAAAGCAGTGAAGTAATAGTTTGTAGCAAGTTAGAGGTATATAAGGCAATGAAGAAATAGCTGAACGTGTTATATACACTGCAAATCAGAAGTCCATAGATCACTCAGAAAGCAGTTACTCTGAATTCTGCTTGGTGTCCTCAGTAGAGAGAGAGCAAATATGTGTGTGTGTGTGTGTGTACACAGTACATATAAACACACTTATAAAAAATTTGATGGGGCAGCGAAAGCCGACACACTCTGGCTAGGCTTGTAAATGCCCTCGGGCAGATAGCCTAGTACCTACCTACCTATACACTACATCTATGTACACACACATACCAATGAAAACAGAGGAAGAGCAATTATAATAGCCCAGTTTTATTTATCTGTAACTATGTTTAGTTGGGAATATCTATAGGTTCATAGGTTGGTACTAGGCTATTGGCCCTAGGGCCTATACAAGCCTAGCCATAACAATTCCCTGGCTATTTCTTCCCACAGTATTTACCTCCCTGGACCCTTGTCTAGCAGGGTGACTGAAGTGATCCCCGTGGTGAATTTCCTATCTCCCATCCAATCGTCAAGGTTCCTTTTGAAGAGGGCCAAAGAGGTGCTAAGCTTGACATGTATGGGCAGTCTATTCCAGAGTCTGCAGAGTCTCTGGGTCAGGAACCTATCCCTCCAGCATGTTTTGTTCATTGTGATTACAAGGTTTAGATCCCTGGAGCATGTGGCTCTGAGGGATTGGGATTTCTTTAAGTGTAGCATGTCCAACAGCTCTAGGTTTGATATGGCCTTGTATGTTAAGCAGAGACGGCCTCTGAGTAGACGATATGCGACAGAGTATAGCTGGAGTATCTATATAGATTGAGGTATATAAGTATATATTACACAGTGGCAATTGATGACTTCAAACCGGATGGGGTGGGGGAGCGCAGGAGGCAGCTGAATGGGGTGGGCTAACTGCAAAGGGATAGGTTTACCTAGAATGGGGTGGTGTTATTTTACAGCTGGATTGACACTGACCATGCTTATCATTTTACAACAAGAACTGCTCATTTGCTGTCGCACATAGTAAATAGTCTACCAGTACTAGATATCCTCACACTCCAGGGCTTCACTGAGGAACAAAAAAAGACACATTTCAGAGCTAGTGAGATTTTAGGACAAAAATACTTCCCAAGTTTCAACTAATAGCCCAATAAAAGTTATTTTGCATTGAAATTATCTTATTACATGAAATCTATGTATGTATATGTGTGTGTGTGTGTGTGTGTGTGTGTGTGTGTGTGTGTGTGTGTGTGTATATATATATATATATATATATATATATATATATATATATATATATATATATATATATATATACACACACACACACAAATATGTGTGTGTATAAAATGCAGTTCTCAAATTCTACAAAGCCTACCTCTCAAGTGAACCTTATTATGAAGAACATTCCTCATTTTCAGTCTTAAAAATCCCATGTTACTCAGAGTCCCACGCTGAAAGAGTCTGTCACACATTCAGTGTGTTTTACCTGAGATCCGTGGCAAATACTAAACCAGTAATCAAAATATGTAACTGTATAAATGAAAACATTTAAGTATTCTTTGAACTTTCTAGTTGACGTTGTTACTAAGTGCTCCACATGTTGCCCATTTGTTCCACATTATGGAGTAGTGTTTTACACACTGCCCATTTGTTCCATATTATGAGGTATTTGTTCCATATTACGAGGTAGCATGCCACATGTTGCCCATTTGTTCCATATTATCAGGTAGCATTCCACATGTTGCCAATTTGTTCCACATTATGAGGTAGCATTTCACGTTTCCCATTTGTTCTATATTATGAAGTAGCATTCCACATGTTGCCCATTTGTTCCATATTATGAGGTAGCATTCCACATGGTTCCAATTTGTTCCATATTATGAGGTAGCATTCCACATGTTGCCAATTTGTTCCATATTATGAGGTAGCATCCCACATGTTGCCCATTTATTCAATATTATGAGGTAGCTTTCCACACATTGCCCATTTGTTCCTTCTTATGAGGTAGCATTCCACATATTGCCCATTTGTTCCACATTATGTGATAGTGTTCCAAGTTGCCAATGTGTTCCATATTATGAGGTAAAGTTCCACATGTTGCAAATTTGTTCCATATTATGAGGTAGCATTCCACATGTTGCCAATTTCGTCCAGGTTATGAGGTAGCATTGCACATGTTGCCAATTTGTTCCATATTATGTGGTGGTGTTCCACATTTTGGAGATGGAAGATTGAGAGCTATGCCTGTGTCGAATCACACTCCCTTTTCATAGTGGTATAGTTTGCACACCTGTTATGATGATAGCAAAGTAAATAGTCTGATGACTGTAATTAATGATTTATGCAAAAACTATTAAAATAAATTAATTAAAAACAACATGGCAAGTTAAGGAACCACATATTATGAAAAAATCTCAAAAAGCAACTACTCCATTTCAGAGGAAAAAATTACACAGTATTCCTCTGCAGAACAAAAAATGACTTCTTACAGGACAAGCCATTTCATCTACAAATAGCCACCATATCTATTTCTTCTTAAACTATCTGGTTTGACCCTGCCACAACAAAAATGTAATTATATTAATGCATTTTTATTTTACTGAAACAGTAATCACAGCTTGTATGCTTCACCCAGATAGACAGAAATCCTGCAAAGTTATAATTACAACAACAAAAGGCAGAGACAATCATTTCAACCACAAACAACCCCCATACCCATTATTGATCAAAAGCATCTGGTTTGGCCTTGCCATGATTTAAAAAAATGATAATAGTAACAACAACAACAACAACAACAATAATAATAATAATAATAATAATAATAATAATAATAATAATAATAATAATAACAATTTCATTAATGTTTTTTGATGCACACAGGCAGTTACAGTTTGCATTCCATTATGTTTCAACCAAATATACATTAGTCCTGGAAAGCCAGATTTATGACAACAAAACAACAGGGCCAACATTTCATTTGCAAAGTCAGAGTTATAGCAGTAAACAGCAGGGCCAGTCAATTCATTCAACAAATAGTCCCAATCCCCAGTGCCCACCCACATGTAGTCCCCATCCCCAGTGCCCACCCACATGTAGTCCCCATTGCCTGTGCCCACCAACACCTAGTCCCCATCCCCAGTGCCCACCCACACATAGTCCCCATCCCCAGTGCCCACTCACACGTAGTCCCCATCCCCAGGGCCCACCCACACATAGTCCCCATCCCCAGTGCCCACCAACACCTAGTCCCCATCCCCCATACCCAATCACAGTATCTGGGTTGACATTGTGATATTTAAAAAAATGAAAAATGTTGACAATGGCTACATTATTTTTTCGCATCAACAATAGCCAGACTCAGAGCTTGTAGTCCATCTTATTCCACCCAAATACACATTAGTCTTGCAAAGCCAGAATTACAGCAGTAAATCGCTGTGTGAGTTATTTCATTAAGAAACAGCCCTTTTCCTCGTGACCTACCTTTACCAACTTTTACCTTGCCAGGATTAAAATAAAAATAATAGTAATGATTGGGCTGCATTAATTACATTTTGTTGCACAGAAACCAGCTCTCCTTACCCAAATACACATGAATCTTGAAAGCCGGAAATACAGTGGTGCCAGTTGTTTCATTCATACAAAGCTCCCATCCCCACTGCACAACCACAGTATCTGGTTTGACCTTGTGAGGTTAAATGAAAAAAGACAACTGGTTATTGGTTATACTAATGGAGGTTTTCTTCACATAAACAGCAGGCAGAGCTCAGAGCTTGTAGGTGATCTTACTTCACCCAAATGCACATTACAAACCCGGAACTACAACAGTAGACAGCAGGGTCAGTTATTTCATTTGCACACAGCCCCCATCCCAAATGCCTTCCCACAGTATGTGGTTTGACCCTATGAGGGTAAAAAAAAAATAAAAAAAAAAAAAGAAGACAGTCGTTGTAGTAATGTAATTTTTCACGTAACTGTAGTCAAGAGTTTGCAGTCGATCTTTACTTCACCCATATACACTTCAGTTCTGCAAAGCCAGAGTTTATACAATGAAACAGCAGGGCCAGTCATTGTATCCACCAACAGACCATATACCCACTACTTACCTACCTTCTTAAAGTATGTGGTATGACCTTGCCAGGATTTAAAAAAAAGAAAGAAAGAAAGAAAAGAAAAGAAGAACTAGTGTAAGTTAAGACCTACTAAATAAAAAAAAAATACTGCCTAGTGCCTAACCATTATCTGGTTGACCCTGTCAGGATTATCATAGGTTCATAAGTTGTTACTAGGCTAATGACCACGAGGGCCCTTACAAGCCTAAGTGCATACCCCAAACCATTTGGAACCTGAGTATCATGGACATCTATTTGAGTTGGAGACATGTTACTAGAGCGGTAACCAAGGGATTTGTAGAGGGGTGTTAGTATAATAATAGTTTTCTTATTGATGGTCTCTGCTCATAAAAGACATGGGGGCCTGACTGGGGGTATATTTATGATTTCCCATCCAGTTGTCAAAGTTTCTTTTTAATAAGGTGAGGGATGAACTCTGTTTTACATGCATGGGGAACCTATTCCACAATGTGGGGATACTTTGGGACACATAATGTATCTGTCTCTCCAGCAAGTTCTATTTATGCCACAAGTGAATTCAGATCACTATTTATTTATTTTACATTTGTTGACCGGGATTGTCCGACTGTGCTGAAGAGCCCTTTTTCACCGCAGACCCGGGGAGAAAAGCTCCAACATATTATATAATTTTCATTATAAATTAGCATTAAACAGCAATGTTACAGGATTATTACAAGGCATTAAGTAGCAATACATTGTTATACAGTGTCAATAATCAGGAGTATAGCAAAACTATTTCAAGATGTATAAAAAGAAATATGTCATTAAGATGAATATAGTTTTTGGGGTAAGTGGTTACAAAAACCCAGTTTTATCATAATGTAGTTGCATGAAGGCAAGACAATTACAATAGAATGTTTCTCTGAGGCAATTTGCTTAATAGATTTTAGAAGACAGTAGAAAGAGTAGTCAAGAAAGATTGGAGAGAGCTAGTGAGAAGAGTGAGTTAAGGGCAGAAATCAGATTAAGGTATGGG
The DNA here is from genome assembly GCF_019279795.1 of Protopterus annectens. Taxonomy (NCBI): domain Eukaryota; kingdom Metazoa; phylum Chordata; order Ceratodontiformes; family Protopteridae; genus Protopterus; species Protopterus annectens. Next base: position 1,288,185,754 of record NC_056726.1, on the reverse strand, counting down.
AAGTAGGGGATGTTTAAGGAGGGAGAGTGCAGTGGCAGGACCAGTGACTTTTAAAGTTCTCTTTGGTGGCTGTCTTAAATTGTTTAGGATGTGTAAGGGTCCTGATATCTAGTGGGTGCCTGTTCCAGGCAATAGTGGGGTGACAGATGTACATGTTGCATCCAAATTTAGACTTGGGTTTGTAGATTTGTAGTAGGTCTTAGTTAGAGCTTCGGAGAAGTCTGGAGGGAGAATAATGGGAGATGAGAGGGGATAGCACTGGGCAGAAGGAAGGCTGGTATAGGACAGAATGGATGATCTGGAGCTGAGAGAGAAGAAGCTGGTGGGGTAATTCAAGCCAGTTTAGGGGTTTTAGAGAGAGACAGTGATGTGATTTGTAGGTTTGTTGGGCAACAAATCTAGCTACCTTGTTGTAGGTAGATTCAAGTTTGGTCAGGAGTGTTGAGTTAATATATGTGAGAATTTGAGAAATGTACATTAGACTGGGTAGAAGGTAGGTAAGAGAGAGAGTGTAATCTTGGCTTCAGAGGTAAGGAATTTCTTGTTACGGTAAAGGAGCCCTAGTTTTGAATGAGTCTTTCTGATGCAGTTATTAGCATGCAAGTCAAATTTAAGCTGATCATCGATGGTTACGCCTAAGAGCTTAGTGCTGGATTCTACCTGAATGGGAGTGTTATTAAGGGACTGTATGGAGAAGGAGGGTTTAATATTGTTGAACCTTTTAGGTAGGAAGAGTAACAGCTTTGTTTTTCAAGGGTTAAGGATGAGCTGGTTGTTGGAGAGCCATGTTTCAACTAAGTTAAAAGATGCCTGAGTAGCTGAGAAGAGCTTAGAGGGAGAGTCAGCTGTGGTGATGACTGTAGAGTCATCTGCGTATTGCACTAAAGATGATTGAGGACAGGAGGTATAGAGATGATTAGTAAAGATATTAAAAAGTAAAGGCCCTAGGATAGACCTTTGAGGTACACCCATTTTTACAAGGAGAGGAGGCGAGAGTGCACAGTGCCATCTCACTGATTGAGATCTATTAGTAAGGTAGCTGGAGAACCATGCAACAGTATCATAAGAGATGTTAAGATTATGCAGTTTGTGCAGCAGAAGAGAGTGTGAGACAGTGTAGAAAGCTTTTGAGAGGTCCAAAAATAGGCAAGAAATAAGTTTATGGTCGTCCATGTCTATAGCGACAGTGTTGAGGAAGGATAATAGATATGTAGTGGTGCTATATTTGGGTCTGAAGCCGTGTTGAATGGGTGTAAGCAGATTTGTCTGAATTAGATACTGTATAACTTGTTTCTGAATACATTTTTCTAGCACTTTAGAGAGAGGGGAGACGATAGCGATAGGTCTAAAGCTGGAGATATCAGTGCAGTTACCTCCTTTGTGTATAGGTAGAGTGTACCACCGTTTCCAGATGGAAATGACTTTAGATTCAGAGATAGAGTGATTGTACAGGGAGAGCAAGAGAGTCAAGCTGCTAGTAGAAGAAAAGTGGCAGGAATATTGTCAGCTGATGCAGAACATGGTTTTAATTTAGAGAGTAGAGTTTTGATGTAGCTAGCAGGTACAGGTTTGAGGGAGAAGGTATTTGAGGAGATAGTATTAGGAGTAGGTTCAGAAAAGTTGGAGATGTTAGTAGTAGAGGAGTTTGGGTTAGGGTTCAGTATCTTAGATATTGAATCGATAAAATAGGTATTGAAGATAGTGGCAGTTTCTTCAGATGTCTTGTCTGGGCATGGATTGCAGGAGCTAGGATTACCGGGATGTAATATTTGGTTAATAGAGTTCCAGAATTTTTTAGTATTAGATTTTAGAGCTATGGGAGGTTTGTTATAGAAGTCCTTTTTATCTTTGTTTACATGTTTTTTTGTCATATTTCTGTGAGTTCTTTATATTTTTGCAAGTCTGCAGGGAGCTTAGTTTGTGACCATTTTTTTCCATAATTTGTCTCTAGTTATCATAATGGTACGAGTGGCTTTTGAAGTCATGGAGATATGGTGGACTTAATTCTGAGTTTGCGGGGGGGGGGGGGCAAGTGAGTCTAAGATGTTAAGGAAGGTGGATTTGAAAGCTAGGACTGTTGCTTCTAGTGGGAGTTGGGTAAGGAATTTCCAGTTTACTTTAGAGAGGAGGGCATTAAAGGTTTCTGGATGGAAGTTAGAGAGTTTGCGACAAGTGATACATCTAGGAGGTTCCGAGAAGTGGGGAGTTAACCTACGCACTTTTATAGGGGAGTAATCGCTCAGGGTGTTTGGTAGGGTTTCAGGGTTATGATATTTGGAAGGATTAGATACAAGTACCCAGTCAATAAGAGAGTTGTTTGTATGAATAGGTTGGGAGATTAGCTGTATAAAGCCATATAAATTAATATGAGTATTAGAGTTTGGATTACTGAGAGTTAACCAGTTAATGTTGACATCCCCAAGGAGCATAGTTTCATTGGGGATGTGTTGAGAAAAGTATGAAATAATATTTTCAAACAGAGGAATGTTGTCTCCTGGAGGAATATAGATGGCTGCAACTGTGATAATGGTGTGGTCATTGATTTTAAGGTTAGCTGTAAGTAGTTCAGCAGGAGAAAAGGATGGGATATGTTTCATAATACTTGTAACAGTGAGGTGGTTGGAGTAGAGGATGGCTACACCACCCCGGTTTTTTTGTTTTGACAATCTATGCGGAATATATTATAACCAGGGGGAGAATGTCTTTATCAGAGGTTTGGGGTTTTAGCCAAGACTTTGTTAGGGTGATGACATCATGGGTGTGGAATGCTATCCAGGCATGGATTTCACTAACTTTGTTTAGAATACTACATGCATCCACAGAGTAAAAGGAAGTATGCTTGTTTGGAGAGGATGAGTTTATTAAGTAGGGAAAGGTAGAGTTTTGCATGATGGGGTGATGGATGGGCCTAGGATTTAGATGTATGTCTCCTGACAGAAGCAGGGCTACATGAAGGTGGTAAAGTTTGACTTTAAGTGGGTTGTAAGTCAAGTACTTAGTCTTGGTTTTAGATGCTAGAGAGTGAAGGGGAGGAAGTTTGATTTTAGGCAGAGGGATGTTCATGGATAAGATAGAGGAGGAGATTGTAATAGAGTACTGCAGAGATGAAAAGCAGTTAGTATGGGGATTAGTTGGATCTCTATGGACAGGTGGTAATGGAGTAGTACAAGATGTAAGATAGAGGAGGAGATTGTAATAGAGCACTGCAGAGATGAGAAGCAGTTAGTATGGGGATTAGTGGCATCTCTATGGACAGGTGGTAATGGAATAGTATACGATGTAAGAATGAGAAGAAGAAGTAATGGAGGCAAGATGAAAATAGAGAGGGTTGCAATAGCTATGGCCTAAAGTGGGGAAATAGGACTGGGATGGAGTGAGAAGTGGTAAGGCACTAGGAAAAGTAAGTTGCTGGACCTGTCAGAGAGTTGAAGTAAATTTTAAGTGAAACAACTTGAAGGGGGTGTAGGATATATGTAGGAAGGAGGAGGATTTGCAGCAGACTAAACTATGAAGTGATAAGTAGGGGAGGGTAAGGTGTTTAGAATGTTTTAGCAGGCAGGAAAGGGTGGAGTTAGGTGTGGAAGGGATTAGGTGGTTAGGTATAAAGGAAATGATATGGGGGGTGGGTGGGAGAGGATTGAAGTCAGCCTAAGCGTAGCGACGGTGAATGGAGTGGGATGGGTCAGGAAACGACAGTCACCACAAGAAGCATTCAGCAGGCCAGGAGGGAAACAGTAAGGAGCACACAGTGAGAGTCAGCAGAAAAGCAGAAGAGGTGGGGTGGTGTAGACAGAGAAGGAAGAGATGTTATAGCAAGGTATACAAAGGTATTTGCAGTAAGATAAAAACAGTTAAAAGGAAACCACAAACAGAAAAACAAAAAGATTATAGCTAATTAACAGAGAGTTGACACTAAGGCAGTGACTAACTTATAGATGGCAAAGAGAGACAGAGGCAAGGATTCTAAACAGGTGAGTAAGGGGAGTCTCAGTGGTATGCAGGTATCCTGTACAAGTAGACAAAGTAAGACTAATTTGTGGTATGAGCTTAGAACATACTTTTAGTGTAAACTGACTATACAATAGAGCACAGGCGTAATTCCAGGAGTTGGAGCAATATCAGTAAACGTAGTCGCAGTCTTGAGAACAAAGAAGAAAGAAGTTTTTTTCCGTAGAAAAAAAATCATTCACAAGCTGCCACCAAAACACACTGCCTAGCTATTGCCAAAAACATTTCATCCACAAAAAGTCCCCAAAACACACTTAGTGTCTGCAAAGTATCTGGTTGACTGCTAAAATATTAGAAAAAAATCATCCAGTTTAGTTTACACTTCTACTATAGTTCAACATCTGTATATATTTCTAAATGACAATTTCATACACTGCCTAGCCTACCTACCTAGCATCCTGCCAGGATATTAGAAAAAAAAATCATCCAGTTTAATTACACTCCTACCCATATGTATTCTAAGTGTCAGGTGCATATGCTGCCTAGCCTACCTACTTACTTACCTACCTAAAGTGTGTAGTTGACTCTGTCAGGAAAAAAGTAATACACATATAAACTTTAAACCAGAAATAATTTCATCTATTCAGTTGCATTATCAGTCCTGTTCAGTACAAGCATTTTCTTTCTTTCTTTTTTAATTCAGCTGCCTACAAGCACTAGGGTACCCACCTAGAAAAAAACAAAAACAACTGTAAATATATAATCTGGTGATTTGGTTGTTACTTTGCAGTTGCAAGATGCCAAAAGCCAAAACACTCCTGAAATGAAACTAAAAAAATAAAAGTTTCTGATATTTTGTGATGCATGCCACTCGCTATGTTTCTCACTCTAAAATGTGAATGGGAAGGGAACTCAATGGCTTCAACATCTTTCTCAACATTTCCTCCCTCACATTATCAGTCATGTTACGTTCGCAGACAAGCTATGATGAGAGGCTGCTGACTCTAACAGCCTCGTACCCCATTAAATTTGTGCAGTTAAAATGACCACTGGGCAATTTGTTTGATGTTTACCCAGATTCCAGTTTGATTTTAAAAACAGCCCAGAAGTTCTTTTTCTTAAATAAAGTACAATATCGGAACTCGAGCTGTGCACATGCTTGCTTGAGTTCCAAGCTCCTTGGGCACTGTGTAAATGATTGCAGCTGCTATGAGCTGCTTAACTAAATCCTTCTTTTTTAAAAATAAATAATAGAAATATTTTAATTAAAAAAATCCCAGCGGCCCAGTATCAAGAGCCACCCATGATATTACAGGAAGCTCAGAAAAACAAGCTTTCAATTTACATCTGATACAGCATGGTTTAACAAACAAAAGGTCTGAGAATATTTATTCTAAAATATATAACACGTTTTACATGTGTTTTTATATGTACAGTTCACATCTTAGTAACAATGATTATGTGATGGGAAAGCGAGAGAGAAGTAATTGGGCACATATTTTTGGGAATGTAATGAGTTGGCAGAATTTAATAATCCCCTACAGAGTACTTTGTCAGAAATGTTGGGGAATCAAATGCTTGTAACTAAGAACATGATTCTTTTGATCTGGGATATAGGATCTGAAGTTCCCAGGAATATTACGGCCTTAGTAAATTTAATACTTTTGGCTGCAAAAAACAATTACTATAAAATAAAAATAGATATCCAAACCAACAGTAACAGAAGTATTGACTAGTTCAAAGTAGAAACAATAACTGGTGGTGGTATTTTAGAAAAGAGAAGGAACAAATTAAATAGTAATACATGAAATTTGTGTGATCAGCACATTCATAATGCTCAGGCAGAGTGAAATTATTTGGTTCTGCTGCCATTGCTTTATATGTATATATCACATACGTATGAGGAAGAAATCATGTTTCATAACACGTTGGCATTTCAGAAGGTTCAACAGTTTAGCAGCAGAAGAGTCGGACTGGTGATTCAGATGGTCTAAGTGTGCTAAACTTAAGCATTATACACCTTGGTGCAGGCTTGGTATGACATCCTTTGGCATAATAAAGCCTGTTGTGATTCATTGACATGGTTAATCAATGAGATGAGACATTACATGCTGTCTTAGTTCATTATGTAAGCATTATGCTCCATGCAGAGAGAGCATATACAAATCATCACTCACTGAAAGAATGCCACTCATAAAGCAATTAGGTTTGGAGAAGTAACTAATTCCACTTGGGTAACCCAACAGAATGCACTTACATACAATTCAATGGTACTGAGTTTAGCAATACATGATCACCCTCTCCCTGTCCTCAGCGGACATACCTGAGGAACACAGTAGGGCCTTAAAATAAGAAAGAAAAATAAATTATTTTACATGGTAGGGAAATCCTTACTAATGACAGACTCTCTGTGGAACAGGCAAACCCGCTTTCACAGCCAACCCTATCCTTTCCCTTGCAGTAATGTCGTCAAGCTTCTGCCAATGGAGGCTTGCACAGTACTAGAGTCCCTTATTATTGTAATATGGTAATGAACTCCAGTCTGTTCAACATGAAAACAGACTGTAATTTCAACATGAATCACAGTCTGACAGCACAGTAGACCGCAGTTCTGCACTATAGTGGGGGAAGGGAATATGCCTTAGCAAGAAGTTCTCACATAGCTAGTTGCTATGGCATATATTCCCTTAACCTACTGCCAAGCACTGCAGCACTTTCTTCAGTTGTCAAGCTGCAGAATACCATTAGTCACTCCCGAGCAAGGGAGTACCTGGTACACTAAGCAATACCTTGTGCTTTTGTGTGCCATTCATGAAAATGGGATATGACGATGTACTCCTGGCAGGCTACTGAGATTTTTGCCAATGAATTGTGGAAGTCCACTGAAATATACCAAAGACAGTCCACAGAATGTTATCCATATCTGTGTGCTACCATTCTGCTCTGATTCAGTCAGAATGTTGATGCACTCTCTCCTTTTCACTCCCTGTATGATTTTATATAGTGTGTGTGTGTGTGTGTGTGTGTGTGTGTGTGTGTGTGTGTGTGTGTGTGTGTGTGTGGTTCTATATCATTTTGCCAAAGACAGATTTGACTAAAAAAAAAAGCAGTAGGTACAAATGATTGAAAGTACATTTGACTGAAAAGCTATTTCATTGAAAACATTTTCCACAACATATAGGGGAAGTCCCCATGCACCCCCCAAATATGGGACTCTGTCCCCCCAAGCCCCTTAATTATATATTCTAACTCCAACAACAGAGGAGAAAAGAAAAACACCATACAAAGGGAATCAGTGCAGGCACACAAACAAACATCTACAAATCTGGAGTACAACATGCTGGTGGGAATTGGCAATCCACGCAAAATCTTCTAAATTATGCCCCTAATAAATCAAAAACACTACCAGAAATACCATCTCTAGACTTCTATATTTTTCGACAGAATGGCTTTTCAATCAAATGTACTTTCAGTTATTTTTTTTGACCATCTGTGGTTCATTCATACCTACCTTCAATGAACTGATAACATAACCTCATATATATAGTTCATAGGTTCATAGTTTAGTACTAAGCTAACTGCCCTTGCAAGCCATTTTAAGCCTAGCCAATTATCCCTTGTGAGATTTAAACCCTGCACCTTGTGTTTGTAAGGCAAACACCTTAGCCATTAAGCCACCCTCCCAACCCTATATATGTATATGCATGGAGACATGCGTGAATGGGCGTACCTTCATTGAAGGTTGTGCATCAGGGCTGGTAACTCGGCATGTAAAAATCAACTATCAATCATTAGCGGACCAGAGTTCCGCTGTGGCAACCCCTAACCGGGAAAAGCCAAAAAGACACAAATATATATATATATATATATGTGTGTGGGGGGGTCTGTTTCATTTCCCTAAAGACAGAGTAGGTACAAATGACTGAAAGTACATTTTGACTGAAAAGCCATTTTGTCAAAAACAGTCTACTGAACATATATACCAAGACCACAATAGATGGACTCTCCAGCCTCAGGGTCTGCTTGGGCCCCACTCCATTCGCCTCGCTTCACTCCCCTATCCTCTCCCCAATTCCCACCCACCCCCACTACCTCTAAATTTATTCTAACCCCATATCACCTGACCACTCTCTATAGCCAGTCATCTGCAATCCTCCCAAATCCCACCCCTAATTAACACTTGTCCAATTAACACTACTTTCATCTAAATACAATATGACACAATACATAATCTTCTTCCTTACATCCCTCTTACTAATCCTCACAACCCTAACCTACACCACATCCTCACACACATACATACCACTACCCCACAACACCTACCATACAACACATACCTCCACACCTACAAAAACCCACATAAGCTTCCCTATATCCCCCTCTCTATTTGATAGCAATAAACAGTACTTTTACACAAGTACTTTCCATTATCTCACACTAGAAAAACATCATGCAAACTACACATAGACATATTACAAGCAATCAGACTTTATCTATTATTAAAGAAATACCTCCTTACCTCTGGAGATATTCACCCAAATCCAGGGCCAAGCAACATTATACCCACAAACAAACAAACAGCAGACCTACTAATCATTAACCTGAACTCTTGCAGTATATCAGACTTCCTCACTTACATGCATTCATAACCCACTACTTCCCTGGCATTCTAACCATAACTGAGACATGGCTAAAACCCAGCACACAGAATGAGGAAATTCTGCCTCTAGGATATAATATCCTAAGACTAGATAGAACGGGAAAGAAGGGAGAGGGTGCTGCAACTGTCTATAAAAATATACTTACTATACAACCCCTATTAACTCCTCTACCAAAATTTAATACTGCTGAGATCATAGGCTCCTTGCTACAAATAAACAAGAAAAAGAGTATCAATAATTTTCTCTGTGCATATATCCCTCCAGGTAATAACTCTACAATAATTGAAGAGATTCTTCAATGGATAAAAGGCAACCTCTCACAAGAGACTATTCTACTAGGAGACCTGAATACTGATTGGCTAGCCTGCAATTCCAAAAACCCCACTAACTACATCAACCTATACGAATTCTCTCAACTTATTCTAGAACCTACTAGAGTAGATAAGAAATCCCAAAAGGAATCTATACGAGATTGGACATTAGTAAACATCCCAGAACTACCAAGCAGGTTGTCTACCAGACAGCCTTAGCGACCACCTCCCAACATTCCTCCTACGGAAACATACTAACATACCCAAACCTACAGTCTTTAGACAAGTCAGAAATGATCGCAAAGTTAACCCTCTAGATCTCAACACTTCATTAAAAAAATGCAACTGGGAACCACTACTGCTCCATGGCTTACTAAGTCCACTAGAGCCCTATTAAAATCCAGAGATAAGGCATGGAAAACATAGAAGAAAGACAACACAAGTCTTTCTAAACAAAACTATCAACAACTTAGGAACCAGGTGAAACATCATACTAAGTTTGATAAACAAAACTACTAACTAAATATCCAAAACAAATACTCCAACAACCCCCAAATGTTCTGGCATGCAATTAACTCCCTACTACAACCGGGTAAAACCACCAAACCCACTCCCACCTCAACCTCCACAAATACAGATAGCAATAGCCTCCAAATTCAACCAACACTTTACTGAATCCATTATTTCTCTATCTACTCAACTATCCAGAAATAGCTACACACCCATGCCAACAGCTCCTAAGAACTCTTCTCCCTTTACCTTCTCACCCATCCAAACCTCTACAATAAAGAAACACCTCTTAAAACTGAAACTCACTACTCTTGCAGCAGATGGTTTACCAGCACATTTTATAAAAATGGCTGCCGACTCCATATGCTACCCAGTCTCATTCCTTATCAACCGCTCTATACAGGAATCATATATCTCACGTCTGTGGAAAATCTCTTACATTATTCCCCTTCATAAGGATGGAACCTCTTATGATTTCTCAAACTACCACTACATTGCTATCCTGTCTCCTTTATCAAAGATACTAGAGAAATGCATACACTCTCAAGTCATGCATTTCCTAAACTCAAACAATCTCCTTTCCCCTACACAACATGGTTTCCGCTCACACCATAGTACAATCATAGCCCTTCTCTCATTCACAAACCTGGTTAACAAGCATAGGAATAACAACAGATTTGTATCTGCTATATTCCTTGACCTCTCAAAAAGATTTGACATAGTTTCTCACTCCATACGAATAGATACTCTAACCTCTTTAGCATTCACCCCCAACACTATTACTTGCTTTAAAAATTACCTATCAGACCGACAACAAGCTGTCCACTGGCAAGGAGTTTTATCACCTCTACTCCCAACCACCATTGGTGTACCCCAAGGCTCCACACTGGGCCCACTACTCTTTTCTATATTCACCAACAACCTACATACCTCTACCCTGCAGGCTTCACTAATCCAGCATGCAGATGATTCTACCCTAATCTGCTCAGCTTCATCTCTTACTGCCCTACAGCAACTCACCCAGGAATCTTTTACCTCAGTAGAAAGGTGGATCACTAATATTCAACTCATCTTAAATCCTAACAAAACTATATCTATTCACCCCAAACAATTCAAAAACCTCTCCACTCTTCTTCTCTATCTCCTCCAATAATCGTACCGTCATTTCACCCTCCCACCACACCAAGCTCCTTGGCATCGAAATAGACAACAATTTCCATTTTGACATCCATATCTCTCAAACTATAAAAAAGGTACACAAAAAAATGGGTTCCCTATACAGACATAAAAACTTTCTATCACATCAGGCTAAAGTCACCCTAGCTCAAACCCACCTTCTTTCTACACTAATGTATGCAGCCCCAATTCTCACTTATGTCAGGAAATCTGACCTAGACAAACTTGAGTCCTGTTATAACAAAATTGCCAGGTTTGCTAAAAATTCCCCATTCAGAACCCATCACTGCATACCTCTTAAGCAACTTCAGTGGCTTGAACTTCCACAGTTACTACTCTATCACCGAATTGTCATATCATACAACAACCTAAAACAACCTGACAAAACTCCCACTAACTACACTCCAAATCATCCACTCCGCTCTGCCAATAAATCACTCCTCACTATTACCTCAGTTAATAACACAGCTGGCAAAGCTTTATTTTCACACATTATAGCTAAAACTTGGAATAATCTCCCCACATCCGTGACTTCTGCATCAAATACCACTCAGTTCAAAAATGCCCTTAAGGCCCATCTCATAAGTTCTTGGCTCCGTCCATGTGTCACATAGTCCTAAACTTTGTTACCGCTGCACTTTCTCTTTCTCTCTTTGTACATGCCCAGTAAGCATGGTTCTTTCAAATGTTATCCCTTGACAAAGTAGTAGTTGTAATCTCTGTTTTTCACAACAAACAGAATGTACATATGTAAATATTTGCGGATTTGAATTGTCTGCACTGTTTTCATCTCTCACTAGATACTACTAGTAGAAGAAATGCTTTTTCTACACTTTGAATAATATTAGTATTGTTGTAATCTGCCATTTTTTATGTAAGTATTGCTGTAATGTGCCATTTTGATGTAAGTGGAGCTTTTCTCCCCGGGCCTCCGCTGAAAATGGACCTCATCCAGTCGGACCATCCTGGTTAACAAAAATAAAATAAATAAATAAAAATTAATTTTTGTTGACCTGTTCCCTCTTCTATACTCATCTAACAGTAGCACTTCTTCCATGATAGCATTTGATTTCTCCCCTTCCTTTCCCTTACTGCCCTGTGTTTTTGTGGTAAGAATTTATCTGTTATTAATTTAGCTGCACAGTAATATATCCTATTTACTTCTGCTATATCACATAAATTTCTATGAACAGTCTTAATTACTGTGTTCATTTGTTTTATCAAACTTCTAACTTTTTAGGTTTCATTTACTTCCTGTAGAGGATTTCTTTCATTGATCTTAATATGTCTGTTCATCTTTATTAAATCAAGCAACTCTTCTCTTAGATCATTTTGTTCTAAACTAAGGGCACATTCTCCGTTCTCCATTTCCTGCAGGCATTCAACAGAAAGTTCCAGAGCATCTTCCCGGGACACATTATCTTCAGTTTCAATCTGTGTCATCCATTGCTCTTTCATACAGGAACTCACTGGCCTATCACTCCACAATGTTGACTGCGTCAGAGTTGCCACAATTTCCTGTTCCTTCCCTTGCTGTGCAACTCTAACTGAAATTTTGTAATGGTTTACTATGGAAGGCTCCAAATTATCTTCATATAACAATTGATCAGATGTTTCCCGCTCCACTGGTTTCTCCTTAATTTGGGGATCCATTGCTATATCCTGCTGTGATGTTCAGGTGATCCATAACCTCAGTTTCTAGTTCTTCAACTTCTCCATTACTAATCCTCTTTTCTACTTTTCCTCTGTTTTCTTATTTTTTGTATTGTAAAATTTTACATATCTGGATGTCTTTGCCTATATTTCTCTTCAAATATCTTTGGTGCTGCTCTTTTTGTACTGATTACTTTTGCTTTCTCTTTTGCATACATATCTTCAGATGTCTCATCACTCCCTTGTTTCTCCTTAACTGAGGGAACTCATTGTTCCATGATGTTGTGACATAACCTGTGTTAAACTTTCTTCTGTTCTGTTTCCCCTCTGTGATCTTAGTTTTTGTATTGTGAAATTTTCCATATCTGGATGCCTTTGCCTGTATTTCTCTTCAAATATCTGGGGCTGCTTTTTTGTATTGATTAATTTGGCTTTCTCCTTTGCATAAATATTGCACTATATCAGATCTCTCTTTCTGTCCCATGTCCATATTTCTTTTTTATACCATTCAAAAATTTATAGAATTTGTTCTTTATATTTTCACACTTCCTCAGTTGATTCATTTTCCAAATGGTCCAAGCTTTCTTGGTCTGTGTAATATTTTTCATAAATCTGTTTTATTAATAAATACATTTTTGAACATTCTGACAGTATTTTCTTATGGAAGTATTTTTCTTTTCTCTAATTTCTCTCTTAATCTTTTTTTGTATATCTTCTGTCTGGAAATTCTTGGATTATTGCATAATAATAACAATACATAATTTCTTTCTTATCCTCAATAGTCCATTCTTTCATATGTATTGCTCTTTTTTGGCCTATCAGGTTTTATGATTTTTATGGACTACTACTTCCTTTTACAGCAGGGAGGCCATCCTCCCCCTAGGCCTGGCCTAGCCCCATTGTAGGAATGTTTCCATGTCTTGAGGATTCTACACTGTTATTTTTTCCAGTCCTGGCACCAGTGTGCCTACCAGGATTGGGCACTTTTTTATCCTGGGTCTTGTGCTCCTAGCTATCTTTTTTTATTTTTAATCTACTTCTGTCCATGATATATTACAATGTTACAACAAAGTAGCAAAGTTTGCAACAAATTCCAACCACTGCATATATCACTGTATCTCACTACAGGAACTAAATTGGCTGGAATTACTAAACCATCTTACATATACTCACTTAATAATATTATATAACCTAATGCATAAACCCATTCCCCTGACAAACCTAATTAAGCAATACAAACCTAGCAAACCACTCAGATCCGAAGACAAAATCCTGCTTGAAATCCACAAACCCTATAAAAACCCTGGAAAATCCCTATACTCACACTCTGTCTCAAAAATATGGCACTCCCTCCCACCAAACATAAGGCAAACTCCTAGCCTACCTCTCTTTAAAATATCCCTAAAAGAACACCTAAACAAATCTTGGCTATGAACATACCTAACTCCAGGCTAATCCCCCCCCCCCCAGCCATTTATACTACCTCCTCACTATATACTAACCCCCCACTCTCTAACAATAATCTCAGTAAAGGTTAGGGAAGCCAAACTACTCAACTAGCCTGCCATACTACCTGTACTTACAAATCTCCTAACTTTTTGACTGACTGACTCCATTCTAACTAGCAAATACTGTTACCCCTATGAATTCAATCTGCTAACTCCAATTGTATGTAAATCCAAACACTTAGCATAACATATTTTACTATGGTATAAGCAACTATATGAATCCAATCTACTTATCTCTGAATATCTATAAAATCTACATGTTTTAGCATGTTTTAGTAAGATAAAAGTAACTCCAAGTGCTTGCTCACAAATGACCAGTTGTGTAATGTCAATGTATAAATGTGTAACCAAATCTAACTTATAAGTGCTTGTTCACAAATGTCCAGCTGTGTAGTCTCATTGTATAAATGTGTACCCAAGTCTTAAATGTGGAGCTTTTCTTCTTGGGCCTCCACTGAAAATGGGTTCTGTTACCCAAATGGACTATTCGGCAAACAAATGTCAAATAATAATAATAATAAATAAATATATGCTACATAAAATATAGCCCATCAGTTTCTTCTTGGTGAGAGTTTGTGAAAAACAGGGTCCGCCTCATGAAGGTACTAACAAAGACTTGACGATGAATTAAATTCCAGCAATAGTACTCTCCTTTGCTTGCTGATTTATCATCTCTTCATTTGGACCCCTATCCATTAGACATTGCCAATATCCTGGCAAACAAATTTAGTGTCAAATTCATCGGTTTAGCCTAGGTTTATCTACAAGTTTTGTCCCTGCTGAGTTGTGGAATGCTGTGGTGATGCTCTTCCAATACGGGTGGTCTTACGTTCAACTTGATTCCCAACAATTTGGCTTTGTGAGTGGTACATCCCATCTATTTAATCTGGTAGACTTCTTCAAAAGGGTTACACAGGCTGTACATGGTGTATCATGGCCTGGTCATGGCCTTCAACACCATTCCTCAGACTGGCATCATACAAAAGCTAAACATTTTAAAAATCAACCCATATGTGATAAGATAAATAGCAAACTAACTGAAATACAGAGCCCACACACTCCAAACTGCAGATGCCTAATCAGAAAGTATGACAGTAAGCAATGGTGCCCCTCAGAGCTTGGTGCTTGGACCTCTCCTTGTTGTTACTTCCTCCTCAGATCTTCATGCAGGGAGCTAAGAATTCTGGCTGATAAAGTTGGCAGATGACAGCAAACTGGGAGTTATGGTTAGGTCTCCTATTGACACCCAAACAGTCCAGAATAAACTCTCCCTAATAAACTCCTGGCATCCTAAAAATGGACTAAACTAAATGCTAAGAAGTGTTGTATCATCACTTTTGGTAGACAACCCCTCCCCTCATCATACTGTATAGAAAACATACCATTATAAAATGAAACTGTGGTCAGGAATACAGGTACTTGGGTTGGCTGCTCCCTCTGTTTTGACCATCATGTAACAATGGTTGCCTGCAGATCATTTTTCTTTATTCCAGTTGATTGCAAAATGATAATTTTGGGTGGTGCAGTGATGCAGCAGTTAACATTATCGTCTCACAGCAAGAGGCTCTCTGGTTTGATTCTCGACTGGGGTGCCTTCTGTGTGGAGTCTGCATTTCCTCTCTGCGTCCACATGGGTTTCCTTGAGGTACTCCAGTTTCATCCCATATGCAAAAGACATGCATCTGGAGCATTTCTCCCTGGGCCTCCACTAAAAATAGGCTTTGCCCTAGTCAGATGCTCCAATCAACAAATACTAAATAAATAAATAAAATTATCATCAAGGTCTTCAGTCTGTCTCTTATACTCAGCATTGATCAGGGCATTTATCAAGTACAATGCCCTCTTAGGAATGTATTTGACTAAACATATCAAATGATCAGAAAGACCCCTAAGGTTCCTAAACAAAGCAATCACAGGCCTAAAGTCCCACAGCTACCAAGAGATGTCTGAGAGGAGATTTCTGCTTTGTATATTGTACCATTAGAGTACCAATTGTCAAGGACCTCCTGTTTCTCTGCAAGTCCAATATCTCCACCAATATTAGAATCAGGGACGTAAATCTTCACCAACAGATAAATGAAACACAGTGGAGAGACATGTTTATAACCAAGCACTTCCCAAACCTCTGGAATAAATGTTCCTGAATATTAAGCAGTGCAACTCACTATCGTTCTTTAAGTATAGCCTAACTGACTGAATAATTATCCAGAAATGTATTCTAGGATCGATTGGTATGGTCCTCTTGGGGAATGGGTGTGTCTCCTAAGGGAGCATACTGGCAAGGTGTGAATAGTCATTAGACTAAGTAGCCTTCATATATCTATAAATGCACCACCAAATCAAAGTGTAAATATTGTGCGCAGGATGCTTTTATCTTCCAAAGTTTCATACTTAGACTGACTTTCTTATTCTCTTATGTAATTCATAATAACTGTAATCAGGGCTGGATCCAGTATTAGGCAACATAGGCAGCTGCCTAGGGTCCAGTGTTGGTGGGGGAGGGGACTGGCCACAAACTTAATTTAAAAAAAAAAAATCCTGCTAATGTCTGAACAAAGAAATACTGCTACTGCTGCTTTATGATTGTCTTTTTTTACTGCGTGGCATGCAAGTGTGCAACAGGTCTAGCCTCTTTGATGGTAGAGCTGTTAAGCCAATGACATTCAGCATGCCATGGAGCAATCAAGAGCCTTTAGATCTCTAGTTCAAGATTTAATATCACAGCAGAACAGATAGGCATATTAACTGCAAACATGAGAAATGGAGTTTCTTTTTTGTGGTGGCAATGAGACAGCAGTACAAGTTACTCAGGTAGTGGAGAGACATAATGTCTTTTTCTGGAGAAGGCATTAGGTGTGTGTGAGAAATGCCTCAGTCAGAAAGAGTAGTTTAGTTAAATGACTTGCTCTGACTTAAAATGAGTACTTTGGTTACAAGAAGCAAGAGCCTTAATTCTCCACACCAACTGCCAGACCTCCATTAACTTTTTCCAGCTTTGGTAAATCACTGAGGATTACAGTTGGTCAGTCTAGGAACCAGAGTAGGTAAAGGAAGGAAACAGCTTGCAGTAAACAGGTGCATCATCATGATCCATGTTCTTTGGATATGATGTTTAGTTTAATTAATGGCGACAGTATGTTTATTGCTTAGCTCTGAATTAATTGAACAACATGAAGTCTATGAGTTTAATGTTAACATTTTAACGGTGAATACATTTTTAATTTAGCTTGGTTTGTTTTGCAGGCACATAGGTTTTAAATTCACTGTTTGGGCTACAACAGTTTAACTAGCAGTTAGTACAGATGAGTAATGTTATGACATGTTAAACAGATGCTTTTTGTAGTACATGGTTTGATTTCATTAGCTTTTGTTTGTCTTCTGTGTGACAATAAGTTACTTTTCCAGACAGCACTCCTGGGCTGCTCATGAAAAGGGACACATGTTTCAGTGGGTTTTCCCAGGGTGTGAGCAAATGTGTTATACATTTGTCTTTTGAAGTCCTGCCCCCTTCACATATACATTATTTTTTTAAGAAACATCTTTATTAATTTATCACTTATGACACAGGTAATCATACATTTATATAAATTAAAACAAACCATATTGACATAATCTTAGTTGTAAGCATTATACATCACAAACTATATTGGCATAATTTTAGTTGCAAACATTATACATCACTTATAATCTACCCAATCATTGCCAGTCAAATATTACATAGCTCATTTAAATCCTACCTTCTTTTAAACCTCAATCCTTCCTTGTATATATTGTTCCCACAATTGCCATTGTTTTTTTTCTATATAATTTGCTCCTACCCTTTTCTAAAGATCCCAGTACCGGTTGTTTTATCTCAGTTACTGTATTCATTACTTCTAGTACAGTTGATTTAGACTTCGATTTCCACTTTGTTTCACTATATTCTATTTGAGTATGAATCCCAGTTTATTGTAGTTGAATGGGTTGTCTGATGCATTATCACCAAATGTAAGTTTCAAGGGAACAGGAGTTTACTGTTTCTTATGTTAAGTCTGCTTTCAATGTGAGAGTGCTTTGTTTTGTTTAGAAAATTACTATTAGTGTGTTTTTCTGTAAAATCTGAAATACTAGTTTTAAATGGAATTCTAATCTCTGTGATAATTGTAGACGTACGGAAGAAAATAGTGTGTACACTGACAGGTTTGAACAATGTTTATGGTAACTTGGGAGAGGCAGCCAAGTAGTGGGATATTTGTATGGCTGGTGGGGGCCTGATTCATTACCCTACATAATGCCCTATTTGTCCATGATTCAGCTCTGTTGGCTCTGGAGGTGTATGCTGCAAAAATACAGCATTATTAGCCATTTAAGTAAGTCAGACCTTTTTTGAGTGATGTCAGAAGAGATTGCTATTCTTGATGACAGAGAATACATAGGTAGGTCAAAAATGAGATGTAGGTGTTCTGCAAACATGCAAGACCAATCCCCCCGAAAAAAAACCCAACAAAATGCTATATGCAGTAATATTTCTGCTTTTTGTATGACTTCTGGTTTGTCGAACAGAAGCTACTACAGCATTTATATTGTCTGTAATTGTTTTGCACTAAAGAATGAATTATTTCATTATTGGGCATGGTATTAATAGAGTCTAACCATGTTACATTTTAGAGATATATTTTGCAGCCTCCAACAACGATTAGATTTTCAAAAGCCGACAATGTCGAATCTGACACTGTTGACACGAGAATAGCGAAACTGCTGAACATCGAACAAGTAAATGGAAATCTCCGTAAGGGGAGATTTCCGTTTACTTCAATTTAGTGCGGTCTCAGAGTTGGTATATTTAGGTAGCGGGGGGTGTGGGGGCATAGCCCCCCATGTGGGGGGTGCAGGAGGGCTTGCCCCCCTGCCTACACCATTTAGTTTTTTTTTTGTTGTTGTTGTTTTTATTGTTTTTTCTGAACATTCAATGTTTTAACAGTTCGATCACTAAAGGTCGACCTTAAGTGATTCCAACTGTTAAATATTCAATGTTCTAATATAGACCCCCAACAACTGCAAAGGGTTGACATCTGTCAGGTCATATAGTCTGCATTATCTGGATGATGATCAGAACAGTGTGATCTTCTGCATCTATTACGTAGTCACTGTTGCATATTATTGCAACACAGTCTTATCTACAAAACTAAATTGTAAAGCATTTCTGCATTTACTTACTCTAGCAGTTAGTGCAGAGGACTAAAAGACCAATTTGTTAACGAGCTGCTTTCTGTGGCAAAGGTGCAGGACTTAGATCCTTCTGCATTCATTTACCTACTGTGCGACATGGAGCAAGTTGCGTAACCGGACAGTGCTTTGCAGCAATTTGTAATTTGGGCTAGGCCCCTTAATGGTCTCTTAAACTGCATGCCTAGTAACTATGAACCTGTTGTCATTGTTTGGGATCCATCCCTTATTGCATAGCTGATCTAGTTCAAGAAATGTTATGGCAGTATTACCAGCACACCATTTTTAATACACCACAGGCGTTTTATTCATCAAGGGCAGCACTACATCTGTGGATGAAGCACTAAAATACAAAGTTATTTGCCAGCAGCAACTTCTGCATTAGTAATAGTTCTCTTTAATGTAGAATTATTCAGATGACTTATTTCCACGGAGACTGTGAATACTGACTTAGCATATCTTATCAGGTGTTTAATATTTGTGCTCTCATAAATACTCTTCTATTTAAACTTTGCTACAGCTGGCTTGATCTTATGGTATGATGCTAGTGATCTTTACACATTTTAATGTAGTTCATTCAAAGCTGTCAATAAAGTACAGACAATTTATTTCTTCTTAACAATAAGGGGTACACACAATTAAAGTGAGTATAATTGCTGGTGGGGGTCAGGGGCTGTTTGTTCATGAAAGTACCTTATGCTCTTATCATCAAAAATTTTAAATAGTCATTAATCTGGCTTTGCAGAGCTAGTGTGCATGTGTCTGTGTGAATAAAGTAGAAATACTTTTGGTACGTGTGTTTTTGTGCAATACATTTGAAATATATGACTTTGATAATTATGACTATTATTTTTTTGACACAGACATCTGAGAAGGATGCAGTTCAACAATGTAACTATAGTTACTGGGTTTGGGGAGATGTCTGTAGATAAAAATGACTGACCCTGTTAAAATGATAAAGTTAAACTGACATTAGTCTGTCTTTGCATGACGAGTGTGTATTTGAGTAAAGCAAATAGGAACACTTTACTGTGGTCATTTTTATGACAGTCAGATGTGACATATACACACTCAATTTAATGGCCGTAATGGTTGAGCACAGATATTGATGGATTACAATAACACTTGAAGTGGTCTTTTATGGTTGAAATGTTCTAAAATGGGTAATTTTGTCATTATTGGTTCATACAGTTTGTTTCTCTGCTTAGTGGAAAAATGCATCTTAAATGAATGTGAGCTTCAATGTACTTTCAATTTAATATGAGCTTCAAGGGGAAGAGAAATTTACTGTTGCTCATGCTAAGTCTGTATTCAGTGTTTAACTGTTTTGTTTTGTTTAGCAAATGGCCATCAGTTTGTGTTGTAAACTTTGAAATAAAAGTTTTAAATTACATTTACAATAATTACAGAGATATGAATTTAAAGAAGAAAATAGTAGAGCCCGGGATGTGACTGAAAAGAGCCAAAAGACCATTCTGTCAACCTGGTCAACAAATAGAAAATAAATAAATTAAATAAATAAATATGATATAAAAAGTTCAGTTAAAGTAACAACAGGATGAAGAAGCTGAAGAACCGAGTGATAGGAATTATAAACTATACCCCAGTTTTGTGGTTAAAATGGGATCTCAGCAGAAAATAGAAGTTATGTCCTTACCATAACGTTCCATGTGGAGTGTTCATCTCGCCTTTGTTCTTACACCTGGGTTTGGAGCCGATCCTCGGCTCCGTGTCGGCCGCTTGCAAGCTCTGCATCGAGAAGAAGCTCGAGACAACCTAATACCCACAATCCCCCTCTGCCTTTACCTCAGATCTAGTTTGCAAGCAAACCAGCAGTCAGAGAGAGAACACACTCATACCAAAATTCACATAGACACAAAAACACTTATATCTATAGATATATATATATATATATATATATATATATATACATGTATATCATATATACAACAACTGCAATGCAGAAGCAGAATAACCCAGACCAGGCACCAAACTGAACGTTCTTCCTGAGGGTGGGAGGGTGGGAATGTAAGAACAAAGGCGAGATGAACACTCCACATGGAACGTTATGGTAAGGACATAACTTCTATATGTGAGAGTGTTCGATCTCGCCGTTTGTTCTTACACCTGGGTAGTGTCCCTAGCTCCATGTTCCTGAGGAACTCACGGGAGGATGTTCTTGAGCACAGTGGAACCAAAGGTTGCCCTGTCCCTAGAAACCTTGTCTACCTTGTAATGAGAAATGAATGTATGTGGTTTAGACCAAGTAGCAGCCGCACAAATAGCGTCTAATGGTAGGCGAGCTGCATGAGCCAGGGATGTAGACACTGATCTTGTAGAATGTCCTTTGGGTTTGATAGATAAAGCTTGATTTGAAGAATCATAAACATAGGTAATACAATCAGTTAACCATTTAGAAAGAGTTCTTTTAGTAACCACTACACCTTTCCTGCTATCAGCAAAGGCTATAAAAAGTTTATCAGATTTTCTGTGATCCTTTGTTCTATCCAAGTAAAATCTAAGTTGTCTGTGGACATCCAACTTGTGTAACATATACTCCATTTTATTGGAGTGATTCTTGAAAAAGGTGGGTAATTCAATGGATTGATTAATGTTATTAATAGAGCAAACTTTGGGGAGAAAGGATGGATTAGTGCGAAGAGATACTCTGTCAGAGTGAAAGATTAAATAAGGGTGTTTAATGGAGAGAGCCTGAAGCTCAGATACTCGCCTAGCAGATGTAATGGCTACCAAGAAGAGGGTCTTCCACGACAAATACTTCAATGGACAAGAGGAGGCTGGTTCAAATGGGGGTAACATCAATTTAGATAATAAGAGGTTTAGACTCCAAGGGCATGTAGGAGATCTAACTGGTGGTCTAATATGAAAAGACCCTTTTAAAAAGGCCTTACAAAGTCTGTGGGCCATAACAGGAGCCCCACATTCTTCCACATGAAAGTTGGAGATGGCAGCCAATTGCACTCTTAAAGTGGCAGGAGAAGCACCTTGGTGGAACAATTCTGTTAAAAACTCCAAGATTTTGTTTAAAGGAGCTATGACAGGGTCCAATTGCTGTGTATTTGCCCAGAATACAAAGCGCTTCCATTTACTAGTGTAGGTCTTAGTAGTGGAAGCTTTATGAGAAGCCACTAGTATATTCTGAACTGCAGGTGAAAGAAGATCAGACCTGGCTAAGTAGGGAATCGGAGCAGCCAAGCTGCTAGATGGAGAGACAGGAGCGAGGGGTGGGGAGCCCCTGACGAGTGAGTCAGTAGATCTGGCTCTGGGTCCAGGATCCAGGGTCCCCGAATGCGGTGTGTCAGAAGAAGCGGAACCAAATTTGATGAGGCCAGAATGGGGCAATGAGGATGATCGTCCTTTGCAGGTTGTTGGCTTTCTGCAGAAACTTCGCAATCAGGGGAAAAGGAGGAAAAGCATACAGGAGGCCCGGGGGCCAATCGTGAACTAGTGCGTCCCTGGGGACTTCCCCTGGAGGGGGTAATAGGGCAAAATAGCTCCTGCATTTGGCGTTCATTGGAGACGCAAACAGATCGCAGGAAGGCTGGCCCCACTTGCGAAAAATCTTCTTCGCAACTGACTGTTTTAGGGACCACTCGTGCGGCAACAGGATTGCTCTGCTCAGCCTGTCGGCTATGACGTTGGATGACCCCGGGATGTGCGTTGCTATCAGAAAGCGACCCGTGGACTCCACCCATTGCCAGATTCTCATGGCCTCTCTGCATAGCTGATAGGACTTGGTTCCCCCCTGCTTGTTTATGTACCAGACTACAGACATGTTGTCCGTCTGAACTGCAATAGTCCCTAGAGGAAGAAGGGGAGCAAAGTGTTGCAACGCTAGAAACACTGCCCTCAACTCCAGAACATTGATGTGCAGATTGTACTCTAAATTGGTCCATTCGCCTTGGACTGTCTGTCCCTGAAAGATGCCCCCCCACCCTATCAGGGAAGCGTCCGTGGTCACCGTAGCTGTCGGCGTGGGTAGCACAAATGGTCTTCCTCTGGAAAGGTTGCAAGTCTGAAGCCACCAGACTAGGTGCGATTTGCATGTGTTTGTGATTAGAATTTCGTGTGTCAGAGGTAGTTGTTGGAACGACCATTGTGCAAACAGTAGCCATTGTAGAACTCTCATGTGCAGTCTTCCCAATGGTATCGCAATGAGAGAAGCTGCCATGAGGCCCAAAACCTTTAGTACCAGTTTTGCTGGGGATTTTCTGGATGACAGAAGAAGAGATATGTGGGTTTGAAGTGAAGCTATACTTTCTGGAGGAAGCCTTAGAATTAACTGATGCGTATCCAATTCCGCTCCTATGAATAAGATACGCTGTGATGGCTGTAGTAAAGATTTTTCGAAATTTACGGAAATTCCGAGGTGAACACAAAATTGTAAAGTGTAATCCCTGGCCTGTATCAGTTGACGCTGGGTGGTGGCAGAAAGGAGCCAGTCGTCCAGATACGGAAACACCTGGAATCCTAGGCATCTCAGGTGAGACGCTACCACTGCCATGCATTTGGTGAAGACCCTGGGGGCTGAGGTCAGACCAAAGGGCAGGGCTCGAAACTGAAAGTGACTGGCTCCCAGCCGGAAGAGCAAATGATCTCTGGACGCCCTGGCCATTTTGATGTGGTAGTATGCGTCCTTCAGATATATTGAGCACATCCAGTCGTCCTTCTGTAAGAATGGAAGGATCGATTGAAGCGTGACCATTGAACTTTTCTTTCTTGTGAAGGTATTGAGGTTGCTTAGGTCCAGAATGGGCCTCCAGTCCCCTGTCTTCTTTGGAACTAAAAAGAACCTTGAGTAAGTTCCGAATCCTCTTTGGTCCGCTGGGACTGGTTGGATGACTCTTTTTTCTAGCAGCTTTGAAATTTCTATAGCTGCTGGTTCTCGCAGATGGGGCGGCACATCTGGGAGTCTTCTCTTTGGAATGGGGTTGGATAGGAATGGTATTCTGTAACCTCTGGTAACAACGCTTTTTACCCAGTTGTCTGTAGTAATGTTTTGCCAGGCCTGAGGGTATAAAGCTAAGCGACCCCCGACTGCCTCCAGAGCAGGACAGTCGGGCCTCCTCTCAGGAGTGCTGGAAAGGTTTTCCAGGGGGGGTATCCCTGTCACCTTGATTTTCGGACCCCTCTGCCGCCAGGGCGGCGTCTTCCACCTCTGCCTCCTCCTCTGCCTCTAGAGGGGCATCACCCTGTGTGCCTGGGAAAGAACCTTGGGGTTTTGAAACCACATTTTCCCACCGCGTTGCCCTTTGGGGTGCGGTCTGGATGGGGGGGAAGAACGGACTGCGACAGCAGACAGAGTCTTTTCCTCCTGCTCACACCGGGTAGGCGTCTCCTGTACTTTGGGGCCGAAGAGAGTGGCACCGTCAAATGGGGCATTAGTAAAGGAAGACTTGAAGGCTTCCATAAATGAACATAAGCGCATCCAGGATTGTCTACGAAGAGCAATCGCTGAAGCTGCTGCCCTACTCGAACCTTGACTGCGTCTGAGATCAGCCTCATGGACGAGTTTACAATGGATGTAAGGGTATTAAGTTGTGCTGTCACTTTCTCTGAGACAGCAGCATCTGTAGTACCCTGGAGGTATCTCCCAACTCTTTGTTTAGATCCCTCTGTAGCCACGTGAAGTGGGTCAAATAGTTCAGGGATCGCATAGAAAACGCCGCTGAACTAAAAATGCGCTTCCCATCTGTCCATAGTCCTAGAATCTTTGTTAGGGGATGGACAGATGAGGAAGATTCCGACATCTCCTTTTTGTGGCGCTGCCACCACCATAGCGTCCACTGGAACTCCTTTTGTCAAATAAGCCTTGTCCTGGGGTGCAGTAATGTATTTATTAGGCTTCCTAGGAACTGGCTCCACCGTGTCAGGAGCCTCCCACGCCCTTCGAGCAATCAGCTCCATTAATTCATCGAAGGGTGGAGTGACCCAGGAGGAGGAAGGGCGAGCACCAAATGCCTTCAGCAAGACTGACTCATCCTCAGAAGGGGGGAGGGACTGCCAGTCACCTCTCTGCTTTAGGATCTCCAAGATGTCAGAAAAGGAGACATCTTCTGAAGGTGACTTTGGGGACCCTTCTGACTCATCCAAGTCAGTATCGGATGTCAAAGATTCTTGTGGAGAATCTAAGTGTCTCCTCTTACACAATCTGCTGATGTGGTTGTCTGGGTAGACAACACCTTCCTCATGAGATCGAAAGCCCCCAGGTCCCAAGTCGAGGCATCTCCCGGTTCGAAGAAATGGGAAGAATCCCCGAAACAGGCACGAAGGCATCGACCCGAGGCGGAACCGAGTCGAACCGAGCGAGGCCCGAGGAGAGTCGGAACGAAACATCGGTCCGACTCTCGGTCCCGAACCCAGGATGGATCTTGGCTCCGAGACTCCGGTACGGATCCGACGGAGTCGAGGTGAGCAGCGCCGACCGAGAAAAGGCGGTTCTGGCACCGAGGGCTCCACAATCAGCAGCTCAGCCTCTTCCGGCTCCGAAGACTGGACAGTTCTCGGAGGAGGAACAGATGGAGACAGTGGAAGGCCTTCAAGTCTCGACATCAATTGAGAGGAGACCGAGATGAGTTTGGATAAGGCCGTATTCTCCATTAACTTCTGCACCACACGGTCTACATCAGTATCAGAGAGGGGCCTGGAAGAACGGGTCGAAGAAATCGAAGACGGAGCCGACCTCAACAGTGTCGGGGGAGGGAGCTCCATCACCGGTTCCAAGACTCGAGGCTCGGAAACTGACAACAGTTGAACACTCGGCCCCAAAGTCTGTGGAACCGGTGATCTAACTTTAGCTGAAGAGCTCGGAGCCGATGACCTGGGCTCCGACGTCTTCGATTCCTTCGAGGATTTGGATGCCTGGTCTGAAGCATCCAGAGCCTCTTGAAAAGTAGGTTTTAACAAACCCCTATCCATGAGTTTCCTGCGTCTATCTGTCATGACCCTCCCACTGAAAGAATGACAAATTGAGCAGTCTTCTTGCAGATGGAGAGGACCAAGACAGTAGACGCAGGAACTATGATTGTCAGTAACTGACATCTTTTGCCCACATTGGCAACGCTTGAAACCCGATTTAGCCTTTTCAGACATCTTACACTAAATATTTTTAGAAACTGAGAAGTCAAGTCCAGTAATAAAGTCAAGTCCGGTGAAATTGTCGAATCCAGTAAGGAAAGTCAATCCGGTAGTCAAATCCAAGTAAGGGGTGGTAGGCCCCGAGGGGAACTCTAATAAGTTTAAATAAACTTAACGGAACCGAGAATCCCTCAACCTTACCACACACACACACTATGTCACTAACAAACTTTTTATAATAAAATTACTCTGAAAAAACACAAGAATAAAATCTTAATCTTATCTTAGGTGCTCGAGCTCGACCCAGTGATGCGAACGCTGCAGCGGCAAACTAGATCTGAGGTAAAGGCAGAGGGGGATTGTGGGTATTAGGTTGTCTCGAGCTTCTTCTCGATGCAGAGCTTGCAAGCGGCTGACACGGAGCCGAGGATCGGCTCCGAACCCAGGTGTAAGAACAAACGGCGAGATCGAATACTCTCACATTGAAATATGTTCCATGTCTTCCAGGAGGCTCAATATCTCAGGCAAATAAGAGAATTGACTCATTAATAAAGTAAGTATTAAATACATTTTTCCAGAAATGAAACCCCATCAGCATGACCATCAACTCTATAGCCACAGCATTTGTTCATTTTCAAAGCTAAACCTACCTTCCTGGGTTCCTCTTGAAGCACAGCTGAAGTCATAGACATTCAATCCTTATATTTCTTCACTATAATTCAGCTGCAAAATATAAAACAAACCTGTACTGGAACCAAACATACCAGGATCCACCTGCCATCCACTAGTGTGGTCAATATAAGTCAGAGTATTCCATTATACCTCTCAGCTGTCCAGATTTTCGCAGGATGTCCAGATTTTTTATGCATATTTTTTCCATTCTATATACAATTTGTAGATTTCTGACAGAAAACTGAGGATCGAAGTCACTAAATAATGGCACACATTTAAGTTTCAGACTTTGTATCATTTAGAAAATGTATGCTAACACAAAACCTGTTATTCCAGCAACTTTCTAAGTATATAAGAACAACATTTAAAATCTGTCACTATTTTCGGGTCTTCACCCCCCCATTATTTCAGGCTTTGTCCAGATTTCTTCTGCAAAGAGGTTGAGAGGTATGTACTTCATTCACAAGCATAGTAAAAAGGAAACCACTAAGAGGGAACCATGTTTCATTCTGAGGCCACATATGTGGCATCACCAATGTAACCATTAACTAGAGGCAATAATTTAGCTAACTGACAAACTACTTTACAGAAGGTACAAAATCAAGACACAAATGCTTGCAATACACATCATAAGACATCATGCTTAACCATATCAAAAAAGAGCTTTTAATATTACAATGTAATAAAGTGCCCTCACCTTCCTCGGCCCTCAGTGAGTCATTCAGTTTCTTAACTAGTACAATCAATTCCTTAAAGCCACATAATTACATAAACAATGGATTTAATCAGCTGATTAAAAACGTTGATACCCCTTGGTGCAATAATTTCTTTATAATTATATGGCCTATTCTTCCAAATATATCTTACAGGAGAATGCAGCACAATACCCTGTGGGTTATTATCCCTATATCATACATTTAAAGCTTCCAAAAAAGCCTACTTGTAATAATAACCTGTGCCTTCCAGCCCAGCTAGAGATTAATCTTCAGAAAAAGCATGCTGATGCAAAGCCTGTTAAAGGCAATATCCATCCCTGATTTGGTTCTTTGTCCCCAATTATTTTTTTAGCTTTCTCCTTGAGTCTTTAACTAAGAAGTTGAGAGGCAAATTGGGTGGGTGAGTGAGTGGGTGGGTGGGGGTTGCTATGGGATGTGATTCTTGAACTAAGAAGTTGAGAGGTAAGTTGGGTGGTTGGGGAAGTTGCAGTGGGTTGCACACTGTATTTTGACAGGAGTGAGCTGAGAGGACACATTCCTCTGTGCAGTTACTTATGTCTTTATTCATTAATTTGATCACAGTCAAATATCTGAGATGTATTGTCAGTGTCACATATGGCTATAATTGGTCAAGTGTGCATGTGTATAAGCGTGTGTGTGTTAAATTATTGTGGGCATCTGTCACTACTTTTGTTTTATTACAGTCTAATAACTATGGTATACAATCAATAAATGTTACTACTTTTTGG
Organism: Protopterus annectens; assembly: GCF_019279795.1. Taxonomy (NCBI): domain Eukaryota; kingdom Metazoa; phylum Chordata; order Ceratodontiformes; family Protopteridae; genus Protopterus; species Protopterus annectens. The sequence goes on along the minus strand of NC_056726.1, from coordinate 1,288,157,547 downwards.
GCACAGTAGCTGTTGGTGGTCTGTAACAGTCTGGGCAGGGTGTGTGTTATAACAGCGGATCATTGCCATAGTGGTGATTTAAGTAGCATTGCTGCCTCATAGCACTCAGTTCTCTGGTTGAGTTTTTGGCCGTGGTTTCTCTGGTTGAGTTTTTGGCTGTGGTTTCTTTATGTGAACTCCTCATGTACTCCCTGTCTGTGCATATGTTTTATTCATGTACTCTGGTTTCCTTCCCCAGACCCTCAGGTGTATAAATTATGCCTGCGGTAACTATATATATATATATATACATATATATTTTTTTTTGTAGCGGTAGTGGGGCAGGCACTATTTTTAGACAGGATTTATGTATCTTTACAAGCATTTGTCATCTTAGTTTACTAGGAACTATTGTTTTGTTAACATTCAACATTAAGCTTTAGACAACTTATTTTTCCTTGAAAAAATAGAGACTGAATTTCTTTCTTTACTTATGGTTTTTGATTCAGGTCATCATTACATGAAAAGGTTATAAAATAAACCCGTTAAAATGCATCTCAGAACATCTAAAACCCAATGACTTCTGGTGGCCTAATGACCCCCAGACCCAGGCTTGCTTCAGTTACTTCCTCTTTACTTATTCCAGTGCAGTCTGGATAGGTTAAGGTATGTTAAAAGGATGGAGGAAAAAGCTCCAAAGGAAGTCACACTGATAAAAAAACAAAAAGTAATTAATCTGCACGGTATGAGGCAGGAATGGGCCACCAGGACAAGGGGAAAGGTACTGAGGCAGTGTGTGAAGGACCAATGTACAAAGGGGACCCATGCAGTCCCTTATCTATGGCTGTATTTCACCTAAGACTAGCCTTGCTGATTGCAGTCAGAGATCTGAGACAGTTTACATAGTGGCTAAATGAGTGCTTATTGATGCAGTCTGTGTATGAAAGTGGCCAACCCCATTTGTTGTTTGATCACAGGTAACGGTCAATGATATGTTGTAACACAGCACCAACCTATTCCAATTAGCCCTACCTATTCATTTCCTTCCTGCAACCCACCATCCTTTGCTTTGACGTCAACAGCTACCACTGCTGTGAAATTATGCCCTTGACTTTGTCACCTGGGACATGTATACTGACTGGCAGAGTTCACAGTAATTCCTTACTTCTGGATTTGATGTCTTGTGGTGGTAGATACATCAGTGCTGCAAACATCATGACACCAGACTCCACATCCTGGTTGTACCATATTCAACTGCCAGTACATGTACCAGAATATGCTACTATATGGACAGTTTCAGATGAAAGAATCAGTCTGTCAGGGTAGTATGTTTTATGCACTGAGAAATTTCATCTGAAAACTCTGTCCAGGACCATAAATCACATCAGCAGACCGCTCCTATTGGTGCATGCATGCCTACTACCGCCAAGTTACTAACTTTCACATTGTTTTACATTAGGCAGTATACAAGATACAAAATCAGCTCATTAGAAGAAGTACTGACTGCAACAAGTGTGCTGCACAGCTCACACAATAACTTTGACAGTGTCTAAAATGTGCTATGCATCATTCATGTTTGTGCAGCCTGCATATATACAGCGTATTGGTCTTGTTAGTAGCGTGTAGGCTATGTTCTCAGAATTCATTCATAAATATCACTGACATCTTGAATGTTATATACTCTAGCAGGCAAATTAATATTTGCCATTGTTTAGGATCATCTTTATTTTTTTTATATTTGAATTTATTTATTTAACATTTGTTAACCAAGTAGGCAGCCTGCTTCAGGAGCCCATTTCAGTCCTTACCTGAGCCAATTGACATTCGATGTAGTATACACAGAGTCGAAATATATTTCAAAAATGTTTAAGAAATGAAAATGTGCAAACAGTGTGTCTTAGAATCCAGAGAGAAACAAGTAAACAAAATGTATCAATATAATCATTTCAGAGACTCTGGCATCTTATTTGTCATAGTTTAACATATCACGTTTATTGAAGGCAATGGACTAAAGAAGAAACAAAGTATAATAATGCAGACTATAAAAGCAAATACATAGACTGGGAAAGTGTTAAATGGAGATTTGAGACATACTTGGTATATCATCAAATTGGAAAGGAAACAGAGATAAAAAAATATTATGTGATTTCATAAAGTGATAATACAATACTGAAGATGTGGTTTAAATGTGGAAACTGTACCTGGGACCACACAAAAATGTTTTCATGTATATCCTTAATGTAGTCATGTACAGTCTATATGGGATAGTCATTGCCCGTTTGCCTTCTGCTACATGACACATTTGAGTTTTCTAACTGCTGTGATTGTAACGTCAGGAGGTAAGTCATCATAGGCTGTGCTCTTAGCTCCTTGCAGAATCACATGCTGTAGGTGTCAGCAAGAAAGCTGTACTTCTGTATCATCTTCATATGCACAACTAGAATATGTCATTATGCATTTTTTAGATTTAATGGAAATATCCAGCCATGTCAAACTGTGGTTTACTCTTCACAATTGGAAGATGCATGCAGACATGTTACAGACATGGTACTTCATACCACCACCATAGTAATGAGAGTGGTGGCTGCAGCCTGCTACTAGCAGAATTTAATCTGACAGGCTGACATAGAGCCCGAGAATATGCAATATGTGGCAGTATGCACACTTACTGCATTCATTTTGTCAGGGATGTCAGCGTGGTTGGGATGTGGTACCTTTGTAACGCCCAGTGGGGGATGTGGTACCTGTGTAACTCTCTGTGGCTGCATACTCTGCACATTTCTATATATTTTTTTGCTATTGAGAAGTGGGTGGTAGTTGTGTATGCTTTTGAAATCTGCAGTATGTGTATCACTGCTGGAGATGGTAAATAGTGTGTGCTTTAGCTGACAACACAGCAATCATACTGCAGCTGATATTTTTGCAGTAAATTAATTCCCATTGCATTTATAACTCAAGACTTCTTACCAATTCACACAATAACAGGACCATTAGGCTAGTACACACCTATGAGCCTATAAAACATAACCAGAAATGCTGAGTGGTGCTTCAGACTGCGATGGTACAGCAGTTAGCATTATTACCTCACAGCAAGAGGTTCTCTGTTTTGATTCTTGGCTAGGGTGCCTTCTGTGTAAAGTCTGTATGTCCTTTGTGTGGTCATGTGGGTTTCCTCTGGATGCTCCAGTTTCATCCCACATTCCAAAGACATGCAGTAGGTGCACTGGACACTAAATCAGCTGTAGATGAGAGTCTGTGTGCAAGTGAGTGGTGCGAATGAATTACTGTGGCAGGGCTAACCACCCGGCGGTGTAAACCTGTGGAAGTGACACCTTGACCCCATGTGCAAAATGGAAAAAAAGGATTGAGGATGGATGTAGTGTAAACCCTGGCTTGAGATGACTGTCACTATGGAAGTGACACCCCGACCCCATGTGCAAAATGGGAAAAAAGGGATTGAGGATGGATGGATGGATGGATGCTATAGGACAATTCACTATCTTTTACATAAGCACTGCTCTTAGTTTCATCTTTCTGTGAATTTACTGCTACGGGCTTTTATGTAGATGACATTGTTGTGGCACTGCAGATTGCTCCAATGCTTGTAAATTTGTCTTATAATCAGTTTAATGTTTTGGGGAGAGGCACTTTTCAGTAGTTTCAGTGAAGTGGTGAACAGAAGAGAGATCAGTCACTGTACAGAGAGGCAGGTGGAGAATTGGGGATGCAATGGTGACTGGTACAGGCTGGTAGAAAGATTGTTGGTTGCTTGGCAGATCAGAGAGAATATTACGAGATTTCACACTGAAGTTAGTGAATACTGGAAAGTAGAGATGGCAGGTAAAGGAAATGTTGATTTTTGGAAATTTTTATATAGCTTTTTGGGAGTTTGTCCCTGGCATGTTTGTTTTGTATTCACTTGTGAGCTGGCAAAATAATTTACTTTTGTAGTACTTTGATTTTTTACTGTTTGATTTATTGGTGGGTTTCTTTTAAATTTCCAGGTTAATGAAATGTTTAATTCTTCTCACTGTATGTCTCTCTAACTTGATGGCATATGCGAAAGTGTGTAACATTAGATAAAGGGAACATTTTCAGACTGGGTTTTTGGTGTTGTGCCTTGATTTTGCTTGTTAGTTCTTTTTAATCAATGTATTTATTTTTGATAAGTATTTTTGTTTATTCTGAAACCATGCTCAGCCATTTTGTCATGATAATAACATTATGGTAGCTATTATTAGTTCTTTAATGAAATAAGCATGATTGCTGTATGCTTTGCTGACTGTGTTAGTCTCAAGAGGCCAGCGACCTCTTTTCAGGGGGAGATCCTGGGTAGTATAACTACTGACTAAGGGAGATATCCTTACTTTTTTTTAATAAGTGCCATGGAATTTTTAATATCCACCTGAGCTACCACAAACTCATGTAGATGAGACTTCAAATTAATGTTTTATCCAAAGGGCATTACATTCAGAAGTGTAGTAACACCCCTATGTTTCACTTTGGTGTCTTGTGGTAGAAAGAGAACCCACAGCTTTCTGATCTTCCAGTGTCAAATATGAACATATTACTTTCTGAGCCACTGCCGTGTTAGGGGTATTAACACATTGCATTTAAGCTCCAGTAGATTTGCTGTAAAATGCCAGTAGTGGAATATTAACCCAAGCACCTGGAGTGGGAAGAGAATCCACATATGTCTGCTTTGTTCCCATCAAAAGTGAGTGTGCAACCTATGGAGCCACTGACACTCATGTAAGCCGACTGCACACAAGTTCCATTTGCAGGGGTAACATGGGAGCACTGTCTGGTAAAGTGACCTGCTCAGAATCACACAGAAAGGAAACAGAGGCTGTGTGAATCAAACCTTGAACTTTAGGAAGCAGCTCATTAAAAGCTCATAGCCTTAGTCCTCTGCACTATTGTAAGCGTGTCTGGTTGTGCAAATGAATTCTCTTCATGGAATGCATTAAAACTATTGTTTATTTATTTATGTATTTATTTATGTATACATGTATGTACATATGTATGTATGTATTTATTTTAATACACAATATACATCTCCTTGAATGATCTGAGTCTTACCTGCTTGTTTATTGCAGCCTGTATTTATGCTTCCTGGAATCACATTATCATGGTGGTTCTGTAATGATGATACTGAAGCACAGGAGACAGGTGATCAGATGATTTGTAGGTACAGTCAGGGGAAAGAGCTGAGAAGGAGTTGAGTGCTGAGAATTGCATAGTGGTAGGGTAGTAGAGGACATGGGGTCTACTTCACCCTGTTGAAGGCCGGCAATATCGAAGCTGATATTGTCGGCACCAAAATGTTGAAAGTGAAAGTCATCGTGTGTGTAAATGGAAATCTTCGTAAGGGGAGATTTCCGTTTACTGCAATGTAGTGCGATCTCGGAGTTGGTATATTTAAGTAGCGGGGGATGTGGAGGGTGTGGGTGGCTTGCCCCCCTGCATAGCGCAATTTGTGGCCTGCTTGACAGTGGCACAGGAAAGTAATTTTCTTGGGTGGCAAAAGCTAGGGTACCTTTTTGGCTGGGCTTGTACAGGCCCCAGGGCCGATATCCTAGTACCTGCCTATGAACCTATTGTGTTGTGTTTGGGTGTTTTTTATTTTTTGTGTCTGTGTTCGATGTTCAGTGATTTCAACATTTTCATGTCGATTATTACGTTGTCAACAGTTTGAGTTTTCGACAGCGTAATATAAACGCGAGGACATGTACTTATTTATAACAAATAGCAATATGCACTGGGTTTAAATACTGCCTTTTAATTTTCAAAATATAACAGGCAGTGGGTATTGTGGGTTATTATTTATTTTATGATTCCAGTGAAATCAAGTACAGACAAAGCTCACAACTGTCAAGAGTGGTTATGCTGGTGAAGTCACACGGTGAGAATTTTAACAATTTGTTGGACAAATCTCTCAAGGAAATAAAGCAAAGTACAGTGATACTAAATACATAAGTTATGGAAATATTCAGACAGGCTTATTTAGTAATTTTTAGTGAAATGTGAAACAGTAGAAGAGACTGCCAGCTCCACTGCTGTGAATAACTGGATTTATTAGTCGAGATATATGAATTAACATTTTGATCTCCAGTACAAATGTGTTATGTGTGTAGAAAAGATTTTCTCCAAACATTAATACACTTCACTCATCTACAAGGAAATAAAATGAATCCAGTATTTCAATTAAATTTTTAACAGTTAAACAAATAAGCTGGTGATAAGTGGGGTGAGGAAGCAGCTTACTACAACCTATGCCAGGGACCCATGATAACAGTAGGAGGGATTTATGTGCCTCTACTGGCCAAGGTGTGCCCCCACAAAGCCCAGCAACCCTGGGTCAATAAGCTGTTGGCTGGCTGGTGTCCAGTTGCCCAGCTTGAATTACCTGGAATAGCTTTGTTGAGCGAAAGTATAACGTAAAAGTAATGAGCCTGCCACTCAGTATGTTGAGGGGTTCTACTATAAGGTCTCAAGTTTCAGGCACTCAAAAAAACACTGTCCCAAAGTTAGAGAATCAAGTGTCTTGCAGTTTGCATTGGCCGCTTCTTGCACTACAACTTGAATATAAGTTTGGTCAAGCTTCAGTAGCTGGCTGAAGATAATGGAGAATTGCTACACTCCACATAGGTTCACTGACAGGATGTACCTTAGACGTGGATGACATAATGGTAAGGAGGAGGCTGCACATCCTCTATGTCCAGGAGACAAGACAGAATGGCAGTACAGCAAAACCACTTGGCTTGGAATCCAGAGTCAACTACGCAGGGGAGGATAGACTACACATGGTGTGAGAATTGTGGTGAAAGAGTGGCTTCAGAAGACAGTGAGGGATGGCAACAGAATTAGTGACAGACACATGGCAATTAGACTCAATTATAAGGTTAGGGCAGTATTCATAATCTCAGCCTATGCCCTACAGCAAGGTTGTGATCATGAAGAAAAGAGTGCATTCAGGCAGCATTTGCAGGACCTGCTAGATAAAGCAGGACAACGTGTGTTGGTGTTGATGATGGGAGACTTGAATGCTCTTACTGGGACAGATATAACAGGATACATGGACCTCTTGGGTCTACATGGATGGGGCAATAGGAAAAAAGAAGGAAAGGCCATTATGGACTTCTGTCTGGCAAGTGGCTTTATAGTGGCCAACGCATGTTTCAGCAAGAGAGGAAGTCAGAAGATCACACACAAAAGTGGCTAATGTATCTCATACAGACATCCTCCTAGTGTGGAAAGGGTATTGGGGTAGAAGCAACAATGGCAAAGTCATCCCCAGTGAAACAGTTGGCCCACTGCATAAACCACTAGTGATCACAATCAACTGCAACCTGTGGTCAGTGAAGACTGTACAATCAACATAGACTAGGCTGAAGACAAAGACGTTAACTGGAATGAATGCACAACAGTTTAAGGAATTACTCAAGGTCTAGCACATCAGGAAGAAGAAGAGGAAGAAATAGGTGGAGTTGAAAAAGAATGGCAAAACCTCAAAACAGCATGTGTAAGGATTTTAGAACAGATGCAACCGAGCCAGCTATGGAAATAAGGTACATAAGGAAAGCTGGTGGTAGAAGGCAGAAGTCCAGGAAGTTATCAAATGAAATAGGATGTGCAGGAAAAAGTGAAAGTCAGAAAAGATGGTCCAGGCTAAGAAGGAATACTGGTTGGTTAACAAACAAGCTAAGACAGCACTCACAATAGTAAAGAGCATGGCATCAGACGCATTCTACCAGCTTCTGGAAAATTACTCAGCAGAAAGAAAGATAAAGAAGATAGGCATCAGACATTCTCCATAAGGGATGTCAGCAGCAACCTGCTCACCAGTCCACAAAACATCAAAGGCAGACGAATGAAGTACTTCCAACAGCTTTTGAATGAAGAAACCCCCACAGAAGCTGTTCTGCCTCAGGCACAGCCTATGATGAAAGAGGAAGAAGAGTTTAAGATCTCAGAATACTGGTAGAATTAGTAAAGGTTATGTACAATGACTCAACAGCACAAGTACAAATGGTGTCTGGACTCACAGAGGCGTTTCTAGTGGGAGTTCAGCTCTGAGCCCACTGCTGTTCATAGTGGTGATGAAGTACATCAGCAAACAGGTTGGAGGGGACAGATCAACAAAGTTGTTGCATGTAGATGATGTGGCATTACAAGCAGACTCTGAGCAAGAACATCAGTAAATGACAGGGGAATGGAATGCAAAACTGTAGGCACGAGTTAAAAATGAATACAGATAAGACAGTTATCATAGCAACAAATGGGGGAGCCCAGAAGAAGCTGAAAATTGAGATAGAAGGGGAAAATAGAGCAACAGGTTAAAAGCTTTAAGTATCCAGGAGGGGTGGTTGAGGAAAAGGGTAGTCTGAATGAACAGATCAAAGCGAAAATCATAGGAGCTGCAGTCAACTGACAAAAAGTAAAATGTAAATTTTTCTGAGCTCATTTAAATGAATCAGATATGCAGTATCACTTAAAACAATGACAATTTACTTTTTGGACTATCAACATTCATTATTTGGGCTATCAGATGAACCTACTTAATCATGTAGTCTAAAAGGACTACATGTTGACATTTTGAAGACTAACTGCAATCTTCACAACAGATCATCTAAAAGTATAAATGTGGGGGGGGGGGGACATATACAAAGTCCAAGAGTACAGAGTCTTGGAGTACCACCCTTATCCACAAGTACAAATATGACTCTGTCATTGTACATATTGTTGGAGTGAATGACTTGAAACGTACCTCCCTGGACCACCTGAAAAGAGACATGGAAGAGCTCTCAGATCATGTGGTCACTAAGGGCTTTTCATCCCAAAAAAAGGCGGTCATTGTCCCACTGTACTCATCCCTCATTAGACCCATTATAGAATACAACGCCCCCCTAGCCCTGAGTAGCATCCTGCCTTCGCCCAGAATGATACCACAATATAAGGACAAAATGACTGACTTCAACAATTGGCTAAGCTTCTGGCGTCATTCAAAGGGGATCCAGTATCTGTCTGCCTGGGACGACATGATCGACAGACCACGATGCTTTGCCAGAGATGGTCTGCACCTGTCGCCCCTGGGATTCAGGTTACTAGCAAAGGCTCTTGCCACCCCTATAGTGCCTTTTTTAGGCAAAGTTCAAAGGACAAAACCACCACTGTAACAGGTACAAGCATGCAAAATCTGAAGGTAATGCTACTCAATGCTAGAAGTCTAAACCTCAAAATGCACTCTCTCGAGGCACTCCTAAAAATGGAGAACATCAATATCTGTACAGTAACTGAGACCTGGTTCAAGTCTCCAGAGAGCACACCTGCAATACCAGGCTACAACTCTTACCCCACTTTTCGGCCACCAAACCAGGATTGAAACACTAAAGGTGGAGGAGTGTCCATATTCACCAAGGATATTGACACCACCAGGTTAGTTGCCCAACACAATGCGTCTGAAATTCTCCAGGTGCAACTAACACTAGGTAAGACTGCAATCCAAATTGTAGCTTGCTATCCCCACCATGCCCCAAGATTCTCACTACACCTTTCTAAACATAATGGAAAATATTAATATATAACCAAACACCCTAAAACTGGGTGATTTCAACTACCCTGCCATTAACTGGGAAAACTACTCATGTACCAACACCTTTGCCCAATGGTTCTTGGTATTCATAAGTTCCAATGCCCAAGATCAACTAATTGATAGTCCCACCAGGGGCTCCAATATCCTAGACCTGGTCATTACCAATATGGGAAATTGATGCTCCACACCTATGGTCACCCCCTCGTTGGTCAGGTCAGACCATAAGCTAATCACCCTTAACATCCACATCCCACCCCCACCCCCCAGTAAGGAAACCTCCATAAAAAACTTCTCCAAAGCCAACTTCATGCTACTCAAGTCAGAAGTTACAAACTTCATGACACCCATGCAGATGGGAACTGAAAGTTCGACTGCTGAGTCCTACACTAAGGCACTGTACGAGCACATCCACTCATGCATGAATCGTGCCATCCTAAATAGAACCAAGATGCTCTCCTCCAAAAAAAGGAAGCCAATCTGGTGGCCCCCTCCCATAAACAAATTTTACAACAAAAGGAAGAAACTGTTGCAGAAAAGAGGAAAATCCCAGGATGCAAAAAACTCCCTTTCCAGCCTCAGTAAGAAGCTGAGATCCCTCATAAAATCCTCTAAAGCTAGTTACGAAAATAAAATTGCCAAATATTCCAAAGACAACCACAAGGCATTCTATAACTATGTCAAGAATCTAAATGGCAATGCTCAGATCTGCTCTGAGCTACAACAGCATGGCATTAAATATACTGATCCCAAGGATATTGCCAATCTCCTGGCAGATCGATTCAGTGCCAACTTCACCCCCCTCTCACCCCCTAAATGGCCCATCTCAGTACTGGAAGATTGCCAAATTCCAGTAATAACGGCCACACAGGTAAAAAATGCACTCTCCAAAGCTAAGAATACAGCATCCATGGGACCAGATGACATCCTGGGCTGTGTGCTACATGAACTACAAAATGAACTGGCACCTCACCTAAGTGTCATGTTTAATCATACCCTCACCTCAAGCTTCATGCCCACTTGAGTGGCGCACAACTACAATTATCCCACTCCACAAGGGGGGATCCACCTTGGATCCCAGGAGCTACCGCCCCATCAGTCTGACAAGCCTGATCTGCAAGGCCATGGAACATATTATCATGGAACTTATAAACAAAGACATTGGCAACCTTCAAACACTGGACCCCACCCAGTTTGGGTTTGTAAAGGGCAGATCTTGTCTCCTGAACCTGATTGACTTCTTCAGTCTCCAGAGCCATGGATGAGGGTAAGGCAGTCCACACAACCTATCTGGACCTCGCCAAGGCTTTTGACACCATCCCCCACTCTGGAATCATAGATAAACCTACTAAGCTGGGCATTAATCCCTACGTCACTTGATGGGTTGCCAACTGGCTTACTGACAGAACCCACACTGTAAAAGTAGCTGACTCCAAATCCAGCTCCAGACAAGTGACAAGTGGAGTACCTCAGGGTTCAGTCCTGGGATCTCTCTTGTTTGGCGTCTACTTCTCTGAAGTACAGGCCAACACTAAGGGACTCTGGCTAACAGAGATGACTGCAAACTGGGAGCCATTATTGAATTCCCAAATTATGTTGATACTCTACAAAAGGGCCTTACAGAGACAGATGCTTGGTGCCAGAGCCATGGGCTCAAGCTCAGTGCCATGAAATGTATAGTTATCCCCTTTGGGAAAAAACATGTACCCATGAATTACCACATAGGTGGCAGTACACTAAACAACGAAAGTGTAATAACAGACTTAGGGACACAGGTGGACAGTGGTCTCACCTTCAATAACCACATCGCCACAACAGTCAGGAAATCCTTCTGTGTGGCACACCTCATCACTAAGGGCTTTTCATCCAGAAAAAAGGCGGTCATTGTCCCACTGTACTCATCCCTCATTAGACCCATTATAGAATACAACGCCCCATTTGGTATGTACCTCTCAAGACATCTGCAACAACTGGAAAGTTTGCAGAAATACCTCACTAAAAGAATCACAGGCCTAAAGCGTCTACTCCGAGGCGATCTCTGCTTAACATACAAGGCCATGTCAAACCCAGAGCTGTTGGACATGCTACACTTAAAGAAATCCCAATCCTGCAGAGCCACACGCACCAGGGATCTAAACCTTGTCATCACAATAAACAAAACATGCTGGAGGGATAGGTTCCTGACCCAGAGACCCCCCAGACTCTGGAATAGACTGCCCATACATGTCAAGCAAAGCACCTCTTTGGCCCTCTTCAAAAGGAACCTTGATGACTGGATGGGAGAAAGGAAATTCATCCCAGGGATCACGTCAGTCGCCCTGCTAGACAGGGGTCCAGGGAAGTAAATAGTGTGGGAATAAATAGCCAGGGAATTGCTATGGCTAGGCTTGTTTAGGCCCTAGGGCCGATAGCCTAGTACCAACCTATGAAGATACACGGATTGAGCGGGGTTCTACTACAAGCTCCCAAGTTTCAGGCACACAAGAAGACACTGTCTCAAAGGTAGAGAATCAAGTGTCTTGTAGTTTGCATTGGCAGCCACTTGCACTAGAACTTGAATATCAGTTTGGACAAGTTTCAGCAGCCGAGTGGACAGACCGGAGCTGCACACCTTGCCCAAACACATTATTTGTTTTCAGGCAAGGTAAATGCAGCAGCTGCATGGAGGAAGTGTGAGAGGGAGGTATGTTAGCTCAGGGTCTCAGGCAGCAATTGGGAGAGGGCTTTAGGTATAGATAGTGTGAGGGGAGTTTTAGGTTTAGGGAGCAATCTCCAATTTTAGGTTTTTGGGAGGGGGTGGAGTTTTAGGACTAGACAGCCACTGGGGACTTTAGAATTAGGGAGCAGGAGGGATCTTTTAGGGTTATTATTTATTCTTATTTATTTGACATTTGTTTACCAGGGTGGTCTGAGTGGATCTACGGAACCCGTTTTCGGCAGAGGCCTGGAGAGAAAAGCTCCACATACAGTACAATACAATACAGTATAGTCCACAAACGATATAAGTGACATGAGGAATACTACACAAAAATAAGATGATTGAACATAAACTAGGTTACAATATACACTACACATCTGGACATTATATCTTTATATTAAAAAAGCACAAGCACACCTCACAGAGCACACAAAACAATATAATCCAGGAACCACTTTAGTTTAACACTTATAAATGCTAGTAGTATATAAAGTATGTTTTCGTCTAACAAAAGATATATTTCTTCAGATGAATAACAAAATGAAAAACACAGGTTCAGCAAAACAACCACGAATAGCACTTTAATGGAACTCCAAGAAATCAGCATAAAAAGCTTTATTCTCCGCTTTCATCTAGAAAGGACTTAATCAGAAACAATTATCATCACTCTGAACACTCTTTTTATACATAGCAACCAATAATTCAATCAATTACTAGTTAAAAAGTCTAAAAGCAAGAATCTTACATTCATACAAATCTTAAAAACAAATACTACTTATTATTTAACTAACAGTCTTCTAGCCTTTAAAAAACATTTAATATTAATGGTTTCATTTAAACCAGGGGGTAGGTCTGCCCCTACTTTCAGCTGCCATAATGTTACTTTTTGTTCTACCCTGGTTTTAAAATCACCTCCCTTTTATCTGGTTCAACTTTTTCAACTATAGCAAAAAGAAAGTTTTTATAAGAGGAACAATGACTATATAATGCATTATTTTCATTTTTTTGTCTTGATAGCATAAAGATGTTCCTTGACTCTCTTCTCTAGATTTCTTGCAGTCATCTCAATATAATATGCCTTACATCCTGAGCAGACACTAACATAAATTACCCTCTGAGTTTTGCAGGAGAAAACTTGTGGAATAACAATAGTCTTATTTAAATGCTCTAAACTTAAATAAGGCCCTTCTAAAATATACCTACAAATAGCACAATCAACACACCTATACATTCCCCTTACTTTGTTAGTCTTGTTAAGTTCCGGGTTATCTTTCACTCTCCTATCTGTATATAGAGCTTTCTTTAATTCCACTCATTTTATATACAAAATTGGGCATTGGTCCTATGCTTTGAATTAGGTTTAAGTTTCCTGCTGGGATTTTCCATTTGTTCTCTATAACTGTTCTTACTGCTTCTGAATCTACGGTCATATCTAAACAGCAAAAATTTGTAGACTTATTCTCTCCAGAAGCTTTGTTACTTTTCTTTAATGGCTGTAATAGAATTGGGGAAATTCATTATTCCTTTTTTCTATAATCTCTTGTGCTAACATCTCCAGTTTTCCTTGATTATATCCTATTTCTACAAACATAGCAGTAATTAACTTTTTTTTCAAACTGAATGTTATCTACAGTTAATTTTGAGGCCCTTATATATTCTGCTCTCGGTATATTATATTTCATAAAATGAGGATGATTACTACTTAAATGCAAATAATTATTGCTAAATGTCTCTTTTCTAAAAATACTGCTATATATTTTCTCTTTAACAGAATTCCACTTTAAATTAATATCTAGGAAGTTAACTTTACTCCCTGTTTGACCTGACGTAAACTGCAAAAATTCTGAACTGGTGTTAAGTTCTTTAATGAATGTATCTACTTGGGATCCATCATTTTCAAGAATAAAAAATATATCATCTACAAACCGACAATAATATACAGTATGAAATTTACTTATGATGGGTTCCAAGACAGTCTGTTCCCACCAGCCTAAGACCAAACTGACAAAGGCTACTCCTCTAACCTGTTTGTAAATTTTATCATAAAACATGACATAATTGTTTCCAAGCAGGGTATCTAAAAGTTCACAGAAAAAGTTGCCTTCTCTATTAGAATACTCTGTACATGTACTTAGGAGCATCCTGACATATTCAATACCTATATCTTGTGGTATACTAGTAAAAAGGAACAGATATGTACAGTAATAAAAATAGTTTTATCCTTTTCAAAAATAAATTTGTCAAGAAACATTCTAAGTTTATCTAAAAAATCCCAGGAATCTCTTAGATAAGAATCTAATCTCAGTACTATGGGATTCAACACTGCATCCAAATATAAAGAAATTCCTTCTGTTACATATCCTGGGGCAGACAAAATTGGTCAAAAAGGTGGATTTTTATCATCCTTATGGATTTTGGGAATCACGAAAAAATAACCTAAACAAATGTGGTTTTTCAACTTGCATAAAATTATATATTTCATAACTAACGTTACTATCCATAAGCCATTCATATAAAAGGGAGGAAGCAGTTTTAAAACAACTATGAACTTCAGTAATAGTTACTATTTTATATTCAGCAGGGTTGTTAAGCATATTTTCCAAAGCTGTAATATAATAATATGTAGTTTCCATTAAAACAAGCCCCCCCACACCTTTATCAGCTTTCATAACTCTGACATCAGTCATCATTCTCAATTCTTTCAATGCATTATACTCTGTAGCATTTAAATTAAAGTATTTTTAGATGGTTTGTTTTCTAAAACATTTCTGCATTCTTTTATACACATTTGTTCAAAAACATTCAGGGTACTATGCAAAGCAGGATTATACGTGGAAGGCTTAATAAACTTATTATTAGCAAAGCTCACATCCTTTAATATAAATGCCAAATTTAAATTACGTATGTATTCTTTTATATTTAATAAAGTCTTACTGATGTCAGCTCTTCGCGAAGGTACAAAAATGTAACCCTTTTCTTAAAACACTTAACTGGGCTTCAGTTAGTTCTTTGCTAGTTAAGTTGAAAACACAGGTTCATTTATTATCTACTCATTAAAAAACAGTACCCAATGAAATTAAATGTCCAATAATTCAACTGAACCTCATCGTAAAAATCGTAAGTAATCCAATAAAAAAATATTAAAACAACAATAATCCCTTGTTACAATTAAAAATAATGAATAAACATAATAATTACATACAAAATATCACATTAAAATACCTGCTAATACTGACCCTGGTAATTACCGCCCCATAAGCTTAACAAGTCTAGTCTGCAAAGCTATGGAGAGGACCATAATGGAGCTCATAAACAAAGATATAGGGGACTTGCAGAAATTGGACCCGACCCAGTTTGGCTTTGTCAAGGGAAGATCATGCCTTTTGAACTTGGTCGACTTCTTCGAAACAGTCACCAAGGCCATTGATGAGGGAAAGGCAGTCCATACAGCCTACCTTGACCTTGCAAAGGCTTTACAATACCCACTCGGGTATTGTAGAAAAACTTACCAGCTTAAATGTAAACCCATATGTCACAAGATGGGTTGCAAACTGGCTTAAGGACAGAACCCACAGGGTTAGAGTTGCTGGCGCTATGTCAGACTCCAAGCCGGTCACAAGTGGTGTCCCACAGGGCTCGGTCCTTGGCCCCTATTGTTTGTCATCTACTTCTCAGAAGTACAGGCCAACATGGGAGGACTTTGGCTGACAAAGTTTGCAGACGACTGCAAACTGGGCCATAGTGGAAAGTGCATCGGACACGGATATCCTTCAGATGGGACTCACGGAAACAGATAGCTGGTGCCAGAGCCATGGCCTGAAGTTAAGCCAAAAATGTATAGTCATACCCTTGGGAAAAACAAGGTAACCCCAAGCTACCATATAGGTGGCAATCCACTAAGCACAGAAGAGGTTATCAGGGACCTGGGGACCCAGGTTGACAGTGGCCTTTCTTTTGACACTCACGTTGCTAAAGTGGTTAGAAAGACCTTCTACATTGCCCACCTGATCATGAAGGGATTCACATCCAGATCTAGTGAGGTCATTGTTCCCTGTACTCTTCACTTATCAGACCAATGATCGAGTACAATGCCCCATTCGGGATGTATCTCACCCGACATCTGCAGCAATTGGAGAGACCCCAAAAGTTCCTCACCAAAAGGATAAAGGAGTCCAAAATCTGTCATATGCTGCCAGATTGAAGAAACTCCAGCTCTATTCAGTGCATACCGTCTGCTCAGAGGTGACATGTGCCTGACATACAAGGCCATGTCCAACCCGGAATTAATGGACATGCTCCACCTCAAAAAATCCAAATCCACCAAAACCACTAGAGCAAGCGACTTAAACCTTAGCACGGATATAAATAGGACGTGCTGGAGGGATAGATTTATCACTCAGAGACTCCCTATGCTGTGGAATAAAATCCCGGTCCATGTGAGGCAGAGCACCTCGCTGACTCTGTTCAAGAGAAATCTAGACCTGTGGATGGGAGATCGTAGGTTTACCCGGGGAATCATCTCTGTGTCACTGCTGAACAGAGGCACAACAAACTAATGGGACAGTATTTTTTCATATAAGGGGTGGCGTAAGCCACAAAAATTTGGGCTAGACTTATAAATGCCTTAGGGCAGATAGCCTAGTATAAACCTATGAACCTATGAACCTATAAAACAGTTGAACAAAGTAAGTCAACAGTGACATCTAGTGGTTAAAATATGTTTATAGACCATAGTAGTATATTTAATCATTCAAAATAAAATACTACACCAGTAATTGATTAAATAAGTTCACATAAATACACAATAACCCACAGCAACAAAGTTGTTAAATTAAACATTATTCTTATAGTGTGTTGATACGAACAAGTAGAGCAATAATGGCCAGCTTGCCTTTACAACTTGGCCGCAAGACACCTGGGGTTGAATGAGAACATCAGTATAGCCCCCCTTTTAAAATTGATGGGGGCCAAGTTGTAAATGCAAGCTGGCCATTATTGCTCTACTTGTTCAGATCAACACAACATAAGGATAATGTTTAATTTATGTAACTGGTAGGGCTAGACATTTTAATAGGGCCGGCTGATGGGTAGGTAGGGTGATTACTAATATCTGGCTAGAGAGATTTAGGGCACTTGATAATTATGTCACAAGTAGTAGCAAGCATGTGTGTTATAAGCTATTAACACATGAGCAGATGTAGTAGTCAAGATTTTAGGATTAGTATACAAAACTATCAGGGAGTGTGGGATGGTAAAGCCACATTGCAAAAAATGCTTTAAAGCTGTAACAGACTGTTTCAGAATTTAATGTTACTTGTTTGAACTGCATTTTATTTTTTAGTGTGTCAAGACACACAGGATTAAGTCTCATACTTCAAACAAGGAGCCCTAAAAAAAGTTCATATTAAAATGAAGCATTACACACGACCTGTCACAGGAAGGTCATCAGGGACTTTGAGTGTTAAAATGTAATTATATTGATGTGAATGCAGAAGGCTGGCTATTAAAGAATTGTGTTTCCATTCCACATTAAAATTATTCTTGTCCTCCCCTTCAACCTGTATTTTGTATGATGTACCATACATTTGAATCACTTTACAATGACTATCACCTGTATCAGTTAGGTGGTACAGATATTTTCTGTGTCTTCATTCACTGCAGCTACTGAGAGGGAGGCAAATTATGTTAAAACACAAAGGACTATGGCAGCGTATGAAGGTGAGTCCACTGATTTGTTTTAAGCATCATTATGGAGCTGAGTTGGAATATGAGTAAGGTAGCAAAAGTGCATGCCTTACAAATGATGAAAGGCATGCAGTACAATATCTCTTCTCATTGTCAACCTGACTTCAGTGTTCTTTGCACCATTTTGTTATTCTTGATTTTTTTAACTTGTGTTTCTGAATGGTAGGTCATAGTCTTAGTGGAACAGGGAAAAGATGTAATGCTATTCAGTATACAAATGTTATTCTAATATGTGTCGGGATCTTTGGCTAAATATACCTACATTTCAAGAGTTCTGTGCCTATTTGTCATGTCTCCAAGTTGAAAGGTATGTGTGGAAGTCAGAAAAACATAAGTGGTTAGGGGCCAAGATTATTAGAGGGCAAAGAAAGGGTCATATGAAACTTGATGCAAGGACCGTTATCAGATTACAGCAGCCAGAGAAATGTGCAAATGCTATTAATATGTTAATATGTTATTGGAGCCATACAAACTGCAGTAATACAACCTACTCTTATTTTTCAGGGCTGTTGTTTGGCGTTTTATGTTTACAATGTGCAGTCAGCAAAAACGATGTTGCCCTGAAGAACCTTATAAATCTACTGGAGAAAAATGAAATGGAATTTGTAAGTGAACACAAACTTCATGTTTCCTTGGAAAGCTTGCAAGTGTCTGCAATTTTGTCATATGATTTGTGAACATCTGTATAATTAAGTATTGTCAAACATTTCTACAAGTGGAACTTAAAAAATTGAAGAATATGAGTTTTTTTAGTGAAGTATGCTCAAATAAGAATAAATGAAAATTTAAGTCACAAAACTTCTGACAGTGTGGTATAATTCTGCTTTGTGTAAATTCAACTCATAAAACGTGCAACTTAATGTGATGTAATTCTGCTTTGTGTACACCATCTGAAATGTGTAGGATGAAACATCAGGCAGTATTAAGATTTTCAGCATGCTATTTTATCAACATTTAGTAAAGCTAGGAATGAAAGCTTACTTTCTAAACTACTATCTTGGCCCACATTAACTCCATGTTATTTTAAAATAACTATTACAGCTGTTTAGTATGGAAATATATGTTGAAATTATACTCATACTGTGTAAAGTGTAAACTGTATTGAGCCTTTCTTCCCTGGACATCTTCCAAAAATGATTTATAGTCTTGGACTATCCTGGACAATAAATGCAAATAAATAAATACATACATACATAAATAAATATGCATGTCCCAATGCATACACCTACTAGCATGTTGTTACACTCTTCAACCACTTACTGCAAGCCCCTGATTTCTATTACTGGCTTCCAAGTAGCAGAAGCCTCCCTGATGTTTATCCGGGAGAAGAGATATGGCCTCTGACTGCTTAACATCAAGCTTCACTGCCTGTTCTGCAGCACAACTATTAATCACTGCTATCTCAATAGTAACACAGATAGGAGTTCTCCCTTTTCATCTTCACTCTGCATTCTGTTAACAAAACTAATGGTAACATCACCCTAAATCTTAAAACTTCTTTGTCATGGGCTTAAACTACTGTCAATATTCTATAAGGAAAAAAGTCAATCCAAACAAAAACAGTGTGTAACAAAAGAAAAACAAAACAAAATAACAAGTTCCAAATGACAAATCACGAGATTCCTTAAGCACTTTCATACCTTATAAATTCACCACAGAACTTCCTCAGAATCTTTTCACAAAATGCCATTTAAATACTCTCCAGACTTTGCGCCAAAAAAACACAGACAACCAATCAACTACCATTCAAATCACATGCACCCAATGAAATACAAAATTTAAATTAATTTCAAAAACTCTCAAAAAAAGAAGCATTTCCTGGTATTCAGGACCAATCATTGTACACAAAAAACAAGCCAATCATAGATCTTAATGGCTTTTTTCACAAATAGGAAAATAGAGCCAATCGTAGAGGTCTTGATTGCTTTTTTCCACCAATCAAAAAACAGTGTTAAAATCCATTATCAAAAAGTGATGTTCCTAAATGGTCTCCCATCCAAATGCTATGGTGCTCGATCCTGCTTAGCTTCTAAAGTCAGACAAGATCAAGCACATTTATTCTAAACTAATGACTCATTCCGAAATGAAACATTTTATGTTGATCATATCATTTAATATTGGCAGTCGAGCTACCATACATGCTATTTGCCATCTAGATTTGCAGCATTCCAGGCGAACCTTATAATCACCTTCTAAAGCCTGGATTGCTACAGAGTCAATGACAAAGAATATGGACTTGTTAAAACTTTCACAAATCAAAGCCTGTTTATCCAATGCATTGTTTTTATAGTGTTTTCTGATGGCTAAATTATGTTTATAGATCCTACATTTTAAACATCTCAGTGTTTTACCTATATAAAAACTTGAACATGAGTCACATAAGGGCAAATAAACTACCCCAAATGAATTACAGTCAAGCTTTTTCTTAGCAGCAAAAACCATGTTACCAGCATTCAATGTAATACTTGAACTGTTTGCTATATAGAGGCACTGTTTATATTTTCTGCACCTGAACGTGCCCGTCCTTCTTCCTACAATTCTAATGCCTGTCCGTGTAGACTTTTCTAAAATGCTTTTTAGATTGTGTCTCTTTTTGTAAGTAAACAATGGCTTCAAACCTAGTATCTGAGCCATGTCTCTGTTCCCCAGAATACATTTCCAATTAACTATCTAGATATTTTTTTATAATGTATATATCCATAGATATAGGAAGGGGGAATACATTCCTGAAAGTAGTCTTTTTGTTATTCTGGACTATAGGCATGAATGAAGGATCTGATGACAATTGAGGCTTGACTTTGTTTAGGATAGGTCTTACCCTGTCCATTCTGAGTAATAACAGTTCTTGCTCAATTTTATTTAAACAATCACTGCTGTAACCCCATTCAAGAAAGTAACCCCTTACAATAACAAGTTAACTGTTGTTCAGACTGTGATGCCCCACCTCTGGGCAAGCAATCAAAGAGCCTCACTCCTCACCACTGGCACCTGTGGGGAATGTTCATTGGGAGGATAACAGATACACACACAGTATCTCCAGATGCAGCTCTCTGCATCAAGCACAATTTCCCTTAAGAACACACAGGGAACACAGTCAGTCCAAGAACTGGTTCCGCTCTCTTTCTCCAGATCCTCAACAATACTCCCCACTGGCACAGCTATAGAGTTTAGTCCTTAGCCAGGGTTCCAAGCCAAGTCCTCCAACACTCTCTCTGTCCAACCAGTGCTTTGTGTCCCTGTCCAAGTAGCACACACACACACATACACCTAGGAAAGGCTGGCACAGATTTACTAGCTATGCTCCCCTTTTGCCAAGACTATAAGGTAGTTAGCACTGCCACCAAAACCCCTCACCAGTTACTATAAGGCCCTTAAAGGGTGTCCAATTTTACTGTGCAATATAAATATTAATACAAATATGAGTTTGACCACAAGCGAGACTATTAGGAGTGGCCCACACATTGTCACCAAATAAATATGCAAATACTCTCAAAACCTAAATACCTCCACAAAGATCAGCCTCAGTGAAATGGTTAAATGTATTTAATGATAAATTAATAAAAGAACAAGAAAACAGTAAATATCTATTCACAGTGACATCAGACTTTAAAATCACAGGAAATATTTAAAACACCATTGAATGACAGACTCAGACAAATAAAGAAAAGCAATATCTAAACTAAACTTCCCTATATTTCTGACTGAATCTAAGAGAATTATACTATTCCCTAATAACTTACTTGGGCAAGGCAAGATGAAATAGGTGAGCAGTCTCTCTAGTCAGGCCCAGAACAGAATACTCTGTCTCACTAAGAGACTTCTCAAAATAGTATCTAATGTATTACTTCTGGAACAGCTTGCAGAATGACATTGCTTCTGGTCATCTGACTTCTAGTTCCCATGCAATCCCCCATTGATGGAAGCTGGCAGGATTTAGCACCTACCTGTAAAAATGCACATACAGGGGCTTTTGCTCAGATTTATGGCAGGGGCTAGAAGTCATAAAACAATTTCATATCTCAATTCTTCCAGAGTAGGAATTAGTTCATCCCAAAGATAATGCAGAAAGCTTCCAAGTACATACACTATGTCTCTGCCTGTATTAAAATCTGTGAGATAGCTTCTTTATGGCCTAGCCCATAAAGCAATTTAATTTCATATATATTTTAAAGTTTTTTGGACTGAGGTTAAAACATACACATTTAAAAAGTTACAATAACGCATGTACACTGCTGTTCTCTCCAGTAGGGCACACTGTTGATACCTTTTAAGCACAAACACTTTACAAATACATTTTCAACACAAACATCTGTACAAATCAGTTTGATATACACATGACATATCTAGGACTGTTGAACAAAACTTCAACAGTCCAAATCCACTATCACTGAACACACTTTAACGAAAGCGCTTTCACTTTAGTGTGTTAAAAAACAAAACAAAAAAAAAACAAACATTAAATCTACTTTTACACAGGGGGGCAAGCCCCCCTGAACCCTCCACACCCCCTTACTTTAATATTCTCACTCCGAGATCGCACTGCATTGGGGAAAAGGGAATTTTCCCTTATCCGCACCATAGTACGACTGGCACAACAGGCATACTTATGCGAAAATGCTGCTTCGGTGAAAAGCATTTTCGTGTAAGTATGCCAGCCCATTAGCGATTCAGTGAAAAGTGCATTTGTGCAAGAGTCCTAGACCCACACATGATATACAGTTCTAATACATTTGTAACACAAGTATCTTGTATAAATCAGTTTGATATTCACAAATGACATATAATTATTTACAGAATTCCATCTAGCTGTGCTGGCAGTACCTCCTATCATCACACAGACTTAGTAGATTGGTGGAGATGAATGTTTTGACAGTGAACTTGTTACTCTAAGGGCTTAGTTTCTGGAAAGAGGTTACATCACTGATTGGTTAAATAAAATTGAGCAAGAACTGTTATTACTCAGAACGGACAGAGCAAGACCTATTCTAAACAAAGTCGAACCTCAACTGTCATCAGATCCTTCAGTCATGCCTATAGTCCAGAATAACAATAAGACTGGTTTCAGGAATGTCTTTTTCCCTTCCCATATCTATGGATATGATCATTATAAAAAACATCTTGATAGTTAATTGGAAATGTACGGTGGTGGTGCTGCGGTAGCGTTGTCGCCTCACAGTAAGATGCTGTCCGGTTCAATTCTCAGCTAGAGCGTCTTCTGCGTGGAGACATGCGTGAATGGGCGTACCTTTGTTGAAGGTTGTGCGTCAGGGCTGGTAACTCCACACGTAAAAATCAGCTACCAATCATTAGTGGACTGGAGTTCCGCTGTGGCGACCCCTAACCGGGAAAAGCCGAAAGAAGACTACATTCTGGGCAACAGAGACATGGCTCAGATACTAGGTTCAAAGCCACTGTTTACTTTCAAAAAGTGATACAATATAAAAACCATTTTAGAAAAGTATACAAGGACAGGCAATAGAATAGTGGGGGAAGGATAGGCACATTCAGGTGTGGATGTTGTAGTGCTGCTAGTAAACAGTTCAAGCATTACATTGAATACTTGCAATATTTTATTTACTGCTAAGAAAAGGTTTGACTGCACTTCAGTTGGAGTAGTTTATTTGCCCTTATGTGACTCATGTTCAAGTTTTTATATAGGTAAAACATTGAGATGTTTAAAATGTAGGATCTATGAACATAATTTTGCCATCAAAAAACACAATGCAAGCAATGCATTGGCTAAACATTCTTTAATCAGTGAAAGTTTTAGGAAGTATACATTTTTTGTCATTGAATCTGTAGCAATCCAGGCTTTAGAAGGTGATTATAAGGTTCATCTGGAATGCTATGAATCTAGATGGCAAATAGCATGTATGGTAGATCGACCACCAGGATTAAATGATATGATTAACATCAGATATTTCATTTTAGGAGCAAATCATTAGTTCAGAATAAATGTGTCTAATCTCATCTGACTTTACAAGCTAAGCAGGATTGAACCTGGTTAGCATTTGGATGGGACACCATTTGGGAACATCACTTTTGGAAAATGGATTTTAAGACTGTTATTTTCTTTTTGATTGGTGGATTAACGCAATCAGTATCTATGATTAGTTCTATTTTCTGCTTGGTAAAAAAAGCCATTAAGATCTATGACTGGCTTGTTTTTAATGGTATAACTATTGGCCCTGAATACAAATAAATGTTTCTTTTTTGAGATCTTTGAAACGAATTTAAATATTGTATTTCATAAGGTGCATGTGCTTTGAATGGCAGTTGATTGGTTGTGTGTGTTTTTTGGTGAAAAGCCTGGAGAGTATTTAAATAGTTTGGAAACATTTGGTAAAAAGATTCTGATGAAGTGCTATAGTAAATATATTAAAGAATGAAAATGCTTAATCTTAGGACGCTCGGGGTTTGTCCTTTGGAACTTATTTTGTTATGGTCTATGGAATTTTCTGCCTCCACCACACATTTCTCTAAGTTTTGTCTCGCCTCACTCCCACTTTTTTTCTAAAATTAGTCTCCACTGGGTGACAGAGCATGCCATCAGACAGAGCTACAATTAATGCTTAGCACATTTGTTAAAAATAACAAGTTATGATGGTTTGTGAATGTTCAGTATTCAGCACAAATCAGTAAAGAGAGAGACAAACTGATCAAAGGTGTGCACTGAACTAATATAGTGACTTCAGAGTATACTTGTGCTATTTGAGCCGAATCTGATTTCTTTTTTGTTATACAATTGTTGAATGAGTAGAAGTAGGAGTCTCATTTAAAATTCAATCATGAAGGAGAGGGAGATGAAGATGGAGTAGTGAAGGTAAGGCTTTGTGTC
Organism: Protopterus annectens; assembly: GCF_019279795.1. Lineage (NCBI taxonomy): Eukaryota > Metazoa > Chordata > Ceratodontiformes > Protopteridae > Protopterus > Protopterus annectens. The sequence goes on along the minus strand of NC_056726.1, from coordinate 1,288,132,695 downwards.
TGTAATGAGAAGGCGTGAGGGGGAGCACTGTATGATTAACGGGGGTGAAAACTGTACTTAATAAAACAGCACTAGGCTTCTTTCTCCTTATTAATTCACATTTAAAACAGTTGTGCCTAGTGGATTAATTAGGAATGTAGGAAGAAATATCCTGGCTGGGAATTAGCTAGGAGCAATGCATAAGTGTATAACAGATAACTGGCACATAATGCAACATTCTCTGCTATGGTACCTGTGTATGGCATGGGTGAGCTAGAATGTATCACACCATGATATTCAACATTTGGTTGCATAGCTGCTACAAAACACGGGGTTTTTAATGGGAACTAGAAACCAGCATGTTGGTATGTGGCTCTATTTAGTTGTGATTGAAGTTTCTTTTCAGACAGAGTCCAGATGACAGGTAGATAAACATTGAAATGTATTACAGCAGCAACAAGAATAAAAAACAGACTACTCCTGGAAAAGAATAAAAGCATAGACACAAATTTAGGACTGCAAATGATCAGTTCAACAGCACCAGGAACAGTGGTACAACAGCAGCATTGTAAAGTCATACAACCTTACATGTCTGTGTTGTATAAAAACTGACATCACTTTGGAACCAGACCAAAATCCTAAATGACAGCTACTTCAGTACACAACTAAACTAGTAGAAAGAGAACAAAAGAAAATAGCACAAAAATCGTAGTTCTACTCCCCTGACCAGGTTACCAGATATATCATAATGTATAAACCAATGGAGCGAACAACTTAAGCAGATCACTACAAAATGAGAAGAAAAGCATTGCCAGTACTGACAGATAAGGCAAACTTAGGCAAGGTAAATAAAAAATGGAAGATAATGAATACCAACATCCGAAGTCAACGGGAAACGGTAAAGATGCAGCTTTAATAGAACCGCACTGTTTTGATATTGTGGCAGTAATAGAAATCTGCAACACACAGAACCATTAATGAGAAATAAACCACGAAGAGTATATAATGTACAGGAACGTCAGCGAGGGTAAAATTCCACATGCTGCAGCATTATATACAAAGAAAGTAATCAATATCAGTGCAATAGTGCAAAGGGATAACAAGGAGGAAAGAATGCAATGTGAATTATACTAGAGATTGGATACAGAAAACCCCTACAGACAGTGAGACAAAAAAAATAATATGAGGTGTACTATAATTCAACAAAAGAGGTGGCTTTAATTTGTCAAGTGTTAAATGGAGCAACATGACTGCAGGCACATCTAAGAGAAGAAACATATTTGATGACCTGCAGGTGCCAGGTCCCAAATGGCTAATGGCAGAACATACGCAACAAGCAAATGTTCCTGGTTTTCCCAAATGCAGATGGAGAGAGGATCTCACCTTTGTACAATGCCAGCCATTAAGTAACAAATAATCAGTAAACACCATAGTTTTCAAGGAACTTAACCACAGAGTCATGTGAAACAAAAGTCAGGGGTCTGCATTTCAGGAGTACAGACTGACAAAATAAGACAATGCTCAAGAATGGCCTAGAACATATACATTAAGGGGGTCTATATTAGAACACTCAACTTTCAAAATTTCGAGTGTTCTAATATCGAACCCTATTAATCAAAAATTTAAAACATCAAACATACAGAACAGCAAATTTTTTCCTAGGGAAAAATTTGCTGTTCCAAAACACATACACACAACACAAGCACACCAAACAAACAGCAATCCACACACATACACCTAAACTCTTACACCTAACCCTACACTAAACTATACATACACCACTAGCTATCCACTTACCTTAACCCAAACCCTAACCCTAAGGTCCGTCACTATCGCAGTCACTTCACCTGAGCCCTAACCCTAACTCACCTAACCCGCCCTAACCCTCACGTCCACACAATCGCACACTTACCTGAACCCGACCTGTAACTTTCCACCACAGTGCTGAAAATACCGAAGCAACAGAAATGGACAACCATATTCTTTCCCTAGGAAAAAATTCGGTTTTCTGTTTCTTCGATATTTTCAGCTTTCGCTGAAAACGGGTCGATATAAGAACACTCGAAATTTTGAACGTTCGGTATTCTAATATAGACCCCATTAAAGTACTGTGTATGAATGGGGGATACATATAAAACTGGGTGGCATCTGTATGAAATAAGCATGCACATTAAAAATGAATAAAGAAAATGAAACTATGGTTCTGAAGTTTTGTGGTATCAGATGTTAGGGAAACATGTATAGTATCTGGAAAATGTAAGAAAACACACAGACAGCTAAATAGATGAGTGTTTGGCCAAGCACTAGGTGGTGGCCCAGTCTATCTGAGTTGGAAAATACATAAGAAAGCTGTAAGTGTTGTCATTTTATTGGCCAGAGGACTTAGAAGCCAGTTTCCAATGTTTTAAGTGCCTGTATACATTTGTAGTGTTTGCATGTTGTTGAACTTCATGCAATGGTGGTTAATAGTGACTTGTATAATTGCAGACAACTATAAACCAAATTTTTCCTATAAAACCACTCTGATATTGTACCAGTAACTCAGTGAGCATAGAGCAACTGCTTTGCACACTGAGTAGCCAGCTTGTGTGTTGAGTATCATTACCCCATGAATTAAGTATTATGTAGCCTAGTCTAGTCTCTAGCCCCAGAAGCACCCTTAGTCAGCCCCACTATTAACCCCTAGTGCACTGCATTCTTGTACTCACACAGTAAAGAACCTGAAATCATGTATGTGCACTTTCCCAGTTTCTCTGCAGCCAGTTTGGCGGATATGGCTATTCTGAGATAACATAACAATTGTCTAATGTTCACTGACAGCTATTAAATTTTCAAAGAAACAAATACTGTCTGAAAGAGATAAACACAGTATCTCTGGGGGCAAAAGTCTTGCACACAAATACTCATTATAACAATCTAGTTATCAGAACACACACGCTACACCCACCACACATAGTACACACCCCACATACAGACCAACTTATGCTGAGACACCTAAATGCAATCTTCCCAAACCCCAAAGTCCTCACATACATTCCACCTACAAAAAGTATCCTCAGCAAACTTGAAAGCACTCAACAGCAATAACACCTAACACTGCATATTCAGCCATACCGAGTGGTGTAACACCTAACACTGCACATTCAGCCACACCCAGTGGTGTAAAACTTAACACTGCACATTCAGCCACACCCAGTGGTGTAACACCTAACACTGCTCATGCAGCCACACCCAGTGGTGTAACACCTAACACTGCTCATACAGCCACACCCAGTGGACCTCAACTACCAAGCCCATAAGGCAAGCTGGTATTCTAGTCATAGGACACTCCATTGTATGACATACTGATGTCGCACGCACCAGGCTGAACAAAAAATAAAAAAAGGTCAATTACCTATCAGAAGCCAGGATATGCCAAGTTGCGTATGCACTCCATTCATTGCACCACAAATAGCAGTGTGATTCAGTCATAGTCCATGTAGGTGAATTTGACTTGAGACATACCACCCTAGACTATATGAAGACAGACATTATGGAGTTCTCAGACTATATGTCACTGGCTGGTATGTGCCTAGTACTGAGAAGCATTCTACCTTCACCAGGGATGATGCCACAATATGAAGAAAAGGCAATTGACTTTAATAATCGGCTTAGTATTTGGTGTCATTCTAGGGGGATACAATATTTATCAAAATGGGGGAACATGGTTAACAAACCGTGTTGCTTTGCCAAGGATGGTCTGCATCTGTCCCCTCTAGGCTTCTGATTACTGGCTAAAACATGATCCTCCCTCACAGAAACTTTTTAGGTAATGCCAAATTGACAAAAATTTCAACTTAGCAAAATCTATCCAAGGAAATCTGAAGGTGCTACTGGTTAGTGCCAGGAGTCTAAATAACATGTTCCTGGGTCTCCTCGCCCTGCAGAATGTGGACATCTGTGCAGTTACTGAGACATGGTTTAAAGCTGCTTCAGTGCCTTCCACACATTTAGACCACCAACTACACAGGCAGTGACTAAAGTTGAAGTTGTTTCAATCTACATCAATAACAAGCATACCTGTAGGTTGGGCAAACAAGATGATGCACTAGAGTTCCTCCATGTCCAGTTTACCATAGACAAAGCCCCATACCATATCCTAGCAAGCTATAGGTCACCCTTTATGTCCCATGAATCCCATAGCTCATACATAAGCATACTGGAGACACTCATCACACAACCAAATGCCGTACTCATGGTGGACTTTAAAAATTCGTCTATAAACTGGGAATCCTACATGATTTCAAATTTGCACATGCAGAGATTCCTAGACTTTGTGAATGTAAACACCCCAGACCAGTTAGTGCATAAGCCTATTAGAGGTACAAACATATTAGACCTGGTACTCACACTATGGAAGAATGCTGCATCTACTCCCTGCAGTATGTTAAGATCATTGGGGGGACTCAATAATTGCACCTAATTTGCAATCATCAGTGAACTTGGTCAGCCATAGGACATCCAGATTTCTCTGGACTTCTAAGAAATAAATTACAAACAGTAAAGGGCCCAGCACAACCGTGTGGTACACCACTAGTGACTGCTCTTCTGCTAGAGGTGAAGCCACCTACTTTGACAGTATGGGTTTTGTCAGACAGCCAATTAGCTACCCATCTAGTGACATAAGGGTTAATTCCCAGTTGGGAGAGCTTCTCTATAATACCCAAGTGAGAGATTGTGTCAACTAACTTGGCGAGGTCCAGGTAGCAGTGCCTACTGTTTTTCCCTCATCCAGTGCTTTGATGACTCTCTCAAACAAACTAAAATGAATGCAGTGTAAACCGGGTGTCTAATGAACACAATAATGAAATGAAAAAGTTTTCCTGGGCTATAATGGAAACTGTAAATTGAGGTATAAAAATTAAATGCAGAAAAAAGCCATCTCCAACCTTTGTCAAAAACCATCAAAACAATTTATTAAAGGTTAAGCGCTTTTGCCCCAATAACTACACAACCTGGGACTTCTTCAGAACAATACTACAATGAGTACCAAGTTGTTATAAAGAAAAACAAAGAGCAATTAATTAATCTAATTAACACAAATTAAATACCAGTCATATTTAAAATGACAGTACATGACTACTACATCTATACAAATGTATATGCACAAAATATGAAATTTATTAAAAAAAAAATTAACAAACTAATCCATAACAAAAAGAACCTACCCTAAAAAAAGTATATTAATTAAAATGTTTGAACATAAAAATTAAAAAAAAAACTTTAATGCACCAGCTTTCTTCTTCAAAATAGGAATTATAGACAAATGTTCATTAATACCTGAGGGGCTTGTGCCATTTAACCTAAGTTGCCACTGTAATTCTCTAATTTCTAAGTCTAATTCCCACCACCCTCCTCTTGGATTAAAAGGCACTGTTTCCAAAATACCAAATCTAAATTTACTAAAACCTTGACATTTTAAACTACGTTTGTAAAGAGAGTTATTAAAATTGGCTTTAGAGATAGCATATAGGTGCTCATAAATTCTTTTTTTCAATTGTCTCTCATTTTTTCCTACATAAAAACCTCCACAGGTGTCACAAATTGCAATATATATAATACCTCTGGTGTTACAATTGCCCTTCTTTAATGTAAGACCAAAGGGTACACCTTGTTAAACTATAGTATGTTCGTCTAAAATGTAGGGACACTGCTTACATGTACCACATCTTGCAGTACCTTTCAGTGGTAATTGGGGGTTAACTATCACGTGTTCAAATAATTATTTTAGATTCTTCCCGGCTTTATATACAAAAAATGATGTTGGACCTATTATTTCAATAATATCAGGGTTCCCCTAAAAATAACCCAGTTCTTAATTATTTCTCTGATGTCACAAGCACCTGAACCCAAAGGTATCACCATACGTCTGCTGAAAGCTTGGGTGTCCCCTGGACTTACTTGTTAAGGAATCAAGGCATTATTTTCCCCTAAAAGTTATGTATATTTCATTCCCCATTCTGCTGACACTTCATCAATAATTTTGGTTAAACAGGTTTAGGGATAACCACTCTCCATAAATATAGATTATATTAGAAATGTTGTTTACCTCTACCATAAACACAATCTTGTAGTTCAACAAACGAATTGCCCTTTAAAAATATTCTTTTTGGTGTGACTATGGTGATTGCTCTGAATAACTATTAGAAAATGTGTCCTTCCTACAAATTTTGAGGCAAATTTACTATTCACTCTATCTTTAAATAAAGTTATGTCCAGGTAACAAATCTTTCTCTTCATTACCAGTACTTGTTGAGTGACTTGAGTTCTTGCGTGACTTGATGGATCTTAGCATCTGACAAGCAGCTAATCGTAAGCCTCTCCTTATCCAGCCTAGTGAGGGGGACATCCATGTGTCTCCCTATGTAGTCACCTATGACCAGTACATTAGGTTTTGAGGTGTTATGCCCTATGGCTTATGTTAAAACATGTGTGTGTGTGTGTGTGTGTGTGTGTGTGTGTGTGTGTGTGTGTGTGTGTGTGTGTGTGTGTGTGTGTGTGTGTGTGTGTGTGTGTCCATGTGTGTTATTATGTGTTGTTGTTACTTTTTGCATTGCTTTGTGTGCAAATGGTTTCAGTTTAGGAGGTCTCTGATGTTTTGGTAAGCTTCCAGTGAGTACCTCCGCATATGTGGGTTTATGTGTATTGCCCTCATTTCTTATGGGAAGTGATGTGTGTGTGCTGACAACCTGTTTGGTGTCCAATTTGTCCTTACGTGAGAGCAAGGCCTCTAATTTCATAGTGTAATTACATCTCTCACATAGATTATTTGTTTGTTTTAGGAGTAAGTGTTTTTTAATATATAGATGAGACAATTGCTACATTGCCTCAGGATGTCCATGTCAATCAAGGTGGCTGGAGAGATGATGGGAAGCTGCCCTTCCATTATACCATTATAGCAGGTTCTTACTGTATGTTCTATTAGGGGAATGGATTGGGCTAATTTGACCAGACTTTGTTCCAAGACTACCAGAGGGACTTATACTTGTGTAGGCTAGGGATGCTCAATATGGCAACACTGCTCAGTGTGCAACTAAATTCCTCCTAGTGCAGCAGAGAAACTTAGGAGTGTTTTACTGAAAGCTGTTTAGGGAAAAACTGAGTTTAAAGATGTTTGTGTCTATAGAGGGCACAACAACGCACAAATGTGAGGCTTAAATACAAGCCAAAATAAACACTTTTAAGTCTAGCTACCAATAGGAAAGCACACAATGAGCCTTTCTCCAGCAATCTCCAACTTAGATGGGGCTTGATCTATATACGTCTGCCACAAATGTGCAGGGAACCCCTCCTTATGTAAAATGGCTGCTCAAGTGTAACAATAACAGTCTAAATTCAACAATCTGAATCTAGTCTATGCTAACTATTAATGGCAACAATATTACAATTGCTAAAAATGCAGGCAAAAACATCAGAAATGAGGCAGCAATTCAATTAAATACAGTTATAAAAATGCAGTGGAAGCTTAAAATATACTTATTTTTTAATTTTCAGCAGTGGATGCTTTGGATTTCAGCAGAAACTTTCCAGACCTCTGGCTAAAGTCAGCAAATGTAGAGCAGCTCCAGTTAAATGAGCACAAGCCTAGGCAAATACTAGGCTTAAATACAAGCCGAAATAAACACTTTTAAGTCACCAATAGGAAAGCACACAATCAACCTTCTGTTAGCAATCACAAACTCAAATGGGGCTTGATCTACACACTTTATCAGATAATATGTTAGAATGCCTCTTATATAGCCTGAAATATGACCTATCAGGGCCACTGGTGTCACTGTTCAACTATAGCCCCCACAAAAGCTTCATGCCATGCAAATGGAAGACTGCAGTCTTCATCCCTCTGCACAAGGGCAAACCATTAATGGATCCCAGAAACTACAGACTCATTAATCTGACTAGTTTCATAAGCAAAGCCATGGAAAGATGAAAGACTTATTGCAGAAATGATTAACAATGAACCGAGTTTAGTTTCATTAAAGGTAGGTCATGCCTACTGAACCTGGTGGCCTTCTTTGAGAAGGTCACCAAGGCAATGGATGAGGGTAAAATGGTGCATACTGCCTACCTTGACCTAGCTAAGACATTTGATACAATAACCCACTCAGGCATTGGAAACAAAACTCACTGAATTAGGCATAAACCCCTATTTAACTCACTGGATAGCCAGCTGGCTCACAGACAGGATCCAGGACGTTACACATAGAGAGACTACCTCCATAAAGAGGATGTTTACCATTATCATCCCCCAGGTATCTGTACTTGGTCCACTCCTCTTTGGCATCTATTTTTTGGAAGTCAAGGCCAAAATCAAGGGCATCTGGCTTAGGAAGTTTGCAGATGATGGGTCTATATTATAAGAACAAAGTTTTAAATATTCGAACACCATATGGGCATCACCAAATGGTCAAATATTTAAAACCTCGTAAGTGTGAATGGAGATCACCATAGGGAATTCTTCCCTTTACTTCAACGTAGTGCGATCTCGGAGTTGGTATATTTAAGTAGGGGGGGTGCAGGGGGGCTTAACCCCTGCTCAGAGCGATCAGGTAGGTTTTTCTTTTAATTTTACATTTTTTATTTTGGTTTTGATGTTTTACAACTTCGCTCATATGGTGTCATCCATATGGTGTTCAAAGTTGTAAAACTTCATTCTTATAATATAGCCCGCAGATGATTACAAGCTATGAAGGATCATAGAAACCCTCCAAGATATAACATCTTACAGGAAGGTCTAACACAGACAAAGGACTGGTGCCAAGGCCACTGCTTAAAACTCAATGCCAAGAAATGCAAAACAGCACCTTTTGGGAAGTCAGACACCCAGGGAAACTACCTCATTGATAAAACACCCCTAAACATAGAAACAGTAGTCAGGGATTTGGGGACTTATATAGACAGTAACCTGGCTTTTGACCAACACGTGTCTACTTTTGTACAAATATCATTCCAAGTCATTCAACTTATAAATAAGGGCATGTCATCTAGATTCAGGGAAGTCATAGTATCACTGTACTCAGCCATCATTAGACCCATCACTGAGTATAATGTGCTTTTCTGTACGTATCTGACCAGGCACATGCAACAACTGTAATGTCTACAGAGGTTCCTTAAAAAAGAACACAGGGCATAAACAAAATATCCTGTGCGTATCATCTTGAAGCCATATCTTTATAATCTGTTTCCTAAATACTACTGACAGGATCCTGCTTGGATGGAACTTTTACATATCAGCAAAATGAACAGCAACATAAATATTAGATCTAAGGATTTAAACTTTGCCTGCAACTTAGACAGGACATGTTGGAGTGACAAGTATATATCTCAGAGAATCCCCATTCTCTGGAATAGGCTTTCCATCCAAGTGACGCAGAACTCTTCCCTAACCCTATTCAAGCAGAGCTTGAACCAGCGGATGAGAATTCATAAATTCACCCCTAGTCTGACAGAGATTTCCATTAAATCATGTCCTAACTTACATAAACCCTTAAAATAACTCCCAATGCACAATAACTCATGGGATACACTTGGTTCATAGGTTGGTACCTAGCTAATGGCCCTAAGGGCTATACAAGCCTAGCCATAACAATTTCCCAGATATTTCTTCCCATAATATTTACTTCCCTGGACTCCTGTCTAGCAGGGTAACTGACGTGATCCCCGGGGTGAATTTCCTATCTCCCATCCAATCGTCAAGGTTCCTTTTGAGGAGGGCCAAGGAGGCTCTCTGCTTGACATGTATGGGCAGTCTATTCCAGAGTATGGGGAGTCTCTGGGTCAGGAACCTATCCCTCCAGCATGTTTTGTTCATTGTGATGACAAGGTTTAGCTCCCTGGAGTGAGTGGTTCTGAGGGATTGGGATTTCTTTACGTGGAGCATGTCCAACAGCTCAGGGTTTGACATGGCCTTGTATGTTAAGCAGAGATCACCTCTGAGTAGATGATATGCCACAGAGTATAGCTGGAGTTTTTTTAGACAGTCAGCATAGGCCATCTGCTTTAGGCCTGTGATTCTTTTAGTGAGGTATTTCTGTGGCCTTTCCAGTTGTTGCAGATGTCTTGTGAAGTACATACCAAATGGGGCGTATTCTATAATGGGTCTAATGAGGAATGAGTACAGTGGGACAATAACCTCCTTTTTCTGGATGAAAAGCCCTTAGTGATGAGGTGTGCCACATAGAAGGATTTCCTGACTGTTGTGGTTATCGAAGGTGAGACCACTGTCCATCTGTGTCCCTAAGTCTCTCATCACACTTTCGATGTTTAGTGTGCCACCTATGTGGTAATTCATGGGTATATGTTTTTTCCCAAAGGGGATAACTATACATTTCTTGGCATTAAGCTTGACCCCATGGCTCTGGCACCAAGCATCTGTTTCTTTAAGCCCTTTTGTAGAATATCCACATCATTTGGGGATTCAGTAATGGCTCCCAGTTTGCAGTCATCTGCGAACTTTGTTAGCCAGAGTCCCTACTTCAGAGAAGTAGATGCCAAACAAGATCGGCCCCAGGACTGAACTCTGAGGTACTTCACTTGTCAGTTGCCTGGAGCTGGATTTGGAGTCGGCTACTTTTACAGTCTGGGTTTTGTCAGTAAGCCAGTTGGCAACCCATCGAGTGACATAGGGATTTATGCCCAGCTTAGTAAGTTTATCTATGATTCCAGAGTGGGGGATGGTGTCGAAAAATGTGAAATGGCTATAGTGGGGATTGAACCGGGAATGGTTGCTCGCAAAGTGGACACTCTAACCACTACACTATTGCAAACTTGGGTTGCATGGCTAGGCTTATAAAGGCCCCAGTGGTTGTTAACCTAGTATACACCTATAAACCTGTGAAGAATACTAATCACAGCAGAAAAAAAGTAGAAGAAGCAGTCACAAAAGCAAAGACAAACTATAGAAAACAGCAATTCAGACAAGAATGATCTAAAACAGTTTATAGGTACACAGTTGTTGTGTCTTTCAGCTTTTCCCGGTTAGGGGTCGCCACAGTGGAACTCCGGTCCGCTAATGATTGGTAGTTGATTTTTACGTGCTGAGTTACCAGCCCTGATGCACAACCTTCAATGAAGGTATGCCCATTCACACATGTCTCCACGCAGAAGACGCTCTAGCTGAGAATCGAACCGGACAGCAACTTACTGTGAGGTGACAACGCTACCACAGCACCACCACCACGGGTCCACAAAGAAGCAAAAACAAAAAAGGCAAGAGTTGCTATGCCACTTAGTTTCCTCTTTTGGGTCTGATGACATGCAATTCTTAGAAAAAATAAATGAATATAACTTAAAATTAAGCTTTTTTGAAAAAAAACAAACAAAAAACAAAAACAAAACAAACCTTTCCTTATTGAGTATAACACCATTCTCTTTTTTTCAGTCTTCCTTTTCTCACATCTGCCCCTATTCTTTTGTATTTACTGTGTAGGTCATAATGCCATCATAAAGGTTCTTTGCATTTATATTCTCTTGCACTGCTCTCTGCATCACATGCTGAAGGCTGTAAGCAGCAGAATAGACCCTGAATGTCATACTCTTTACCTTAGCAGATCTACATAAGGAGAGTTTTTCTATTTTGGAGAAGTTTAAGTTGGTAATGTCCAGACCTGAGGTATTTCCACCAGTGACTTCATTTACAGTGTAATCTATCGCAAGTTTATTTTGTTCTACCACTGTTTTCAGCATTCATAGCCATACAAATCTTGATTTTACCTAGTCTCTTAACTTAGTTGGTGTTACTATGGGAGAAACTACTGGTTTGGGATCTAGTACTTTTTCTATCAGGACCATTGCCTGGCGCTGTGGTAACTCCTCTTTGACCTTTATTTTCAATTAGAAAGGTCATATAAAGTAGAAAACAGAGTGAAGCAATGCTCTTGGGGGTCATTTTAAGATCTATATGTAGTTTGACTTGATAGTTATTTTAGGCTTGATCACTAAAGTTTAATACATAAGTGACTGACATAAAAAAGTACAATCACATCTGTAAAATTAACAGTGAAATTGTGGCAAGTGAAACCTGCTGTTTCACTGTTAAAGAATTTTATGGTGCCATGTACCTCTCAAAATGGAGGAATGAGTCCACAATACCAGAGGTAAGTAAATATACTAATTCCATGATCACTGTACCACAGAAAAAATTGAATTCTCCGAGATACCATGGTTTTGATCTTTAAATACAAATTAGCCAAATCACACATTTGTGGTCACATGTTATGGTGTAAATCACAAATAGCTTGTAGTTAAACTTCATACATATTTCTTTAACTTGTCATGGCAATTAAACAACCTTTTTATTCATTGAGTACCTTATACAGTCCATGGACCATGTTCCTCATGTTCATTTTCAGTGATACTATTCAGTATGTGTACCCCACTCAATGCTTTTCCTAGGTAGTAGCTTACAGTAACAGCTCATGTGCCTTGAAAACAATGAAAAGAGCTTTCGTCACATTTTCCTTTCATTTTACTTCTGCAATGAAAAATCCTTTAACTGGAAGTCGTTTTGTTCACCTGAATGCATACAGTGATACCATGCTGCTTTATCTCTGGTTGTATTTGAATTTATTATAGATTCCACTAAGACCGTCTTGACTGATGTGTCTGTGTTTTTCCTGCACTGTCCGGACCTCCTCTTATTTTAGGATTGTGAACTTTGCAGCTTTCTTTATCATTTTCACTGGCACTGTCTTATGCCAATGAATAATTGTCAATTATTTCTAGGTTCTTCTTTTTAGTGATAGAGATGGTCCTATAACAGTGAGTAAACCAAGGCTTAGCTATTTAAAATAAGAAACATGTCTTTAAAGTACCAGTGCAACTACTTCCATACAATCTCAGAATATAAAACAAACCAAAAACACCAAAATCAATATTCCGTGGAAAATCTCCAAAGAAAACATACTGGAAAACCAAGACTCCAAAGTAATATAGCTTTTGTCTTTATTACAAAACAGATTTCTTAAAAAATAGATTCTGAAGAAGTCTTGTAATAAAGGAAAATGTGTTTATTTACGCATGTTGGTTTATATATATCCTTAGAGATACTTATGCAAATTAGAAAAATATAATCCTTTAAAGACCTCTGTTTAGATTATCACTTCAATAGCATTTTAGGGTGGCATTGCTATAACATATTATTGTTAAGTTTCCACTATAACTAAAATAAGATGTCTTTATCTTCAAATAAATGTTTTTTTTTACCAAGTTTAATTTACTAAGCAGAATTTATTGTATAAAAATGAAAATATTACGATGTAAGATTTTAGAATTTATTGTATAAAAATTAAACTATTACCATGTATGATTTTTTCATAAAAGTAGCCTACTTCCTCCTCTGCCCAATTAATATAGAAAGTTCAAACTAGCATGGTCTAAATTTTTTATGAGAGGGAGCTCTCCGAGGATAACTTACAGTTTTCAATGACTAATATGTTTGCTTATGGGTTCACAGTCCTGCCTCTGGTAATTATATTTTCAAACAATTATGAGTCAATTTGTTAAGATGACAGCTATTTATTACTTGGTCTGATTTATTCAGCATAAATTGGTAAAACAGACCTGCTTTATGGATTTGTTTTTCACTAATAACGGTTTGATTCCATCACCTTTACTTTTTAATACACTGAAGACATTTAAACAATTAATTCCTAGTTTTAATTTTCCTTTGTTACAAATCCCCCCTCTCCAAATGGCATCACCCAAATATTAACTAGAGCTTAAATATGAAAAAAAAAATTATGTTCATCCAATTGGTTTAAATTCAGAAATATAATCAGCATCCATTTTTTTCTCCATCCTTTTTTGTGTGTGGTTCACTAACTGTTCATATATTAACATCATCGGTCGAGGCCTGGGTTAACGACCACCACCAGTAATGTTGGCCAACAGGGTGCTGGCGGAAATTGGGCTACTGTTGGCCGAAGGAGGAGAAGAGGCAGAAGGCATGGCCGAAGGCAGGTAAAGGCTAGGACTGTGATAGTGAGGGTCAGAACTTTGAATGTTGCCAGTATGACTGGCATAGGGAGAGAGCTAGCTGATATGATGGAGTGAAGGAAGGTTGGTATATTGTGTGTGCAAGAGACCAGATGGAAGGGGAGCAAGGCTAGGTGTATCGGAGGTGGGTTCAAATTGTTTTATCATGGTGTGGATGGAAGGAGAAATGGCATAGACATTATCCTGAAGGAACAGTATGCTAAGAGTGTTTTGGAGGTAAAAAGAGTGTCGGATAGAGTGATGTTTATGAAGCTGGAAATTGATGGTGTAATGATGAATGTTGTTAGTGCATATGCTCCACAAGTTGGGTGTGTGATGGATGAGAAAGAAAAATTTTGGAGTGAGTTGGATGAAGTGGTGATGACTGTACCCAAGGGTGAGAGACTGGTGATTGGATCAGATTTCAATGGGCATGTTGGTGAAGGGAACAGAGGGGATGAGGAAGTGATGGGTAGGTATGGTGTTAAGCAAAGGAATGCAGAAGGTCAGATGGTAGTGGATTTTGCAAAAAGGATGAGTGTGAGGGCAGTACCAAAGATCAAATGGTGGAACTTGAAAAATGGTAATTGTGAGGTGATGTTCAGGGAAGAGTTAAGACAGGCACTGGGTGGCAGTGAAGAGTTACTGAATAGCTGGTAACTACAGCAGAGCTAGTAAGAGAGATGGCTAGAAAGGTGCTTGGTGTGACATTTGGAAAGAGGAAGGAGGACAAGGAGACATGGTGGTGGAATGAAGAAGTACAGGAGAGTATACAGAGAAAGAGGTTGGCGAAGAAGAAGTGGGATTGTCAGAGAAATGAAGAAAGTAGACAAGAGTATAAGGAGATGAGGTGCATGGCAAAGAGAGAGGTGGCGAAGGCTAAGGATAAGGCGTATGACGAGTTGTATAAAAGATTGGACACTAAGGAGGGAGAAAAGGACCTGTACCGATTGGCTAGACAGAGAGACTGAGCCAGTAAAGATGTGCAGCAGGTAAGGGTGATAAAGGATAATGAGGGAAATGTACTCACAAGTGAGGAGAGTGTGTTGAGCAGATGGAAAGAGTACTTTGAGGGGCTGATGAATGAAGAGAATGAGAGGGAGAGAAAGTTGGATGATGTACGGATAGTGAATCATGAAGTGCAGTGGATTAGCAAGGAAGATGTAAGGATAGCTATGAAGAGGATAAAGAACGGAAAGGCTGTTGGTCCAGATGACATACCTGTGGAAGCATGGAGGTGTTTAGGTGAAATGGCAGTGGAGTTTTTAACTAGATTGTTTAATGAAATCTTGGAATGTGAGAGGATGCCTAAGGAATGCAGAAAAAGTGTTTTGGTACAGATTGTTAAGAATAAGGGTGATGTGCAGAGCTGTAGTAACTACAGAGGGATTAAGTTGATCAGTCACAGCATGAAGTTATGGGAAAGAGTATTGGAAGCTATGTTAAGAAGGGAGGTGATTATTAGTGATCAGCAGTATGGTTTCATGCCAGGAAAGAGCACTACAGATGCAATGTTTGCTTTGAGAGTGTTGATGGAGAAGTACAGAGAATATCAGAAGGAGTTGCATTGTGTCTTTGTGGATTTAGAGAAAGCATATGACAGGGTGCCTAGAGAAGAGTTGTGGCATTGTATGAGGAATTTGGGAGTATCAGAGAAGTATGTAAGAGTGGTACAGGATATATACGAGGGTAGTGTGACAGCAGTGAGGTCTGCGGTGGGAGTGACGGATGCATTTAAGGTGGAGGTGGGATTACATCAAGGTTCAGCTCCGAGCCCTTTCTTATTTGTAATGGTGATGGACAGGTTGACAGAAGAGATCAGACAGGAGTCCCCGTGGACTATGATGTTTGCAGATGACACTGTGATCTGTAGTGAGAGTAGGGAACAGGTGGAGTAGACCCTAGAGAGGTGAAGATATGCTCTAGAGAGAAGAGGAATGAAGGTCAGCAGGACTAAGGCAGAATACATGTGTGTGAATGAGAGGGAGGATAGAGGAATGGTGAGGATGCAGGGAGTAGAGGTGATGAAGGTGAATGAGTTTAAATACTTGGTATCAACAGTTCAGAGTAATGGTGAGTGTGGAAGAGAGGTGAAGAAGAGAGTACAGGCAGGATGGAGTGGCTGGAGAAGAGTGTCAGGAGTGATTTGTGACAGATGAGTACCTGTAAGAGTGAAAGAGAAGGTCTACAAGAGGGTAGTGAGACCAGTTATGTTATATGGGTTGGAGACAGTGGCATTGACAAAAAGGCAGGAGTCAGAGCTTGACATGGCAGAGTTGAAGATGTTAAGATTTGCACTGGGTGTGACGAGGATGGACAGGATTAGGAATAAGTATATTAGAGGGTCAGCCCAGGTTGGAAGGTTTAGAGACAAAGCCAGAGAGGCAAGACTAGGTTGGTTTGGACATGTGCTGAGGAGGGATGCAGAGTATATTGGGAAAAAGATGCTAAGGATGAAGCTGCCAGCTAACAGAAAAGAGGAAGGCCTAAGATAAGGTTTATGGATGTGGTGAGAGACGACTTGCAGGTGGTTGGTGTGACAGAGCAAGATGCAGAGGACAGGAAGAAATGTAAACAGTTGATCTGCTGTGGCGACCCCTGACGGGAGCAGTCGAAAGAAGAAGAAGATTTGTATTAATAAGGAGGTTATTATCTTTCAAAGACTTGTATTGGCTCTTATAAATATTTGCTGGTCCCATCAGTCATTAGCTGCAGAATTATGGAACATGTGAACAGCTTACAAATTGAAGTCATGTGACATACATTCCTTAGAAAACTCTGGCTTCAGTAAAAAGATTCTTTAGAACTACATAGAAACTTAATAATATAGTGACATTTTTTTATGTCAGCACAAATGTGTTTGACTTCCTGTGCTGATAAGTTATACTGGTGCCTATATGTAGAACTGGGCACTTGGAAATATATATGAAGGTGACGATTTAAGTTCTAGTCATGGTGGGCCATTCATTTTATGTATGAGATTTATATCCTAAAAGGGATCATAATTTCCGATAAAAAAGTTTAGGAAATATTTTATTCAGCTGCAACTAAGCATAAAATTCAAAATGCTTTTCCTCTAAAAAACAGGGGGGGGAATATATATATATATATATATATATATATATATATATATATATATATATATATATATATATATATATATATATATATATATATATATATATATATATACACATACACACACATATATATATTTTTTTGCATATGGGAATTTCTTAAAGAATTACAGCCTGACCAGTAACCAGCTTGAAAAGTGGCAGGGTGTGGAGCAGTGGGATGGCATTTGCCCTCTTCTAACACTGTTTTCAAGTGTTTTGCTTTGAGTACAGGATTTAATTCTCACGTTTGAAAGGGAAATTAGCTAGACTTAAATGGCCCACAAGGACAGCTAGTCTAGTACTTACCCGTGAACCTGTGAACAACAGCATATTTCAGTAAACTCCGCCAAAGCCACTTCACATTTTTAAGTAGTGTGTCTCTCACTACCCTATCAGCAGGTAGATATGGAGCAACCCCACTCCAATAATAACACAACAGAACTACTGTTACCCTGTCAGTCACTACACATGGCACTGTCTTGCGTACCTTTACCACAGTAGCTATGGAGTGGCTCTTTCTATGGATGACTGAAAGGAATACCCAGTAGTAGCTCCACCTACTAGTTCACCAAATCTGTGTAGCAGGATGAGCCCAGCAATGGCAGCAGCAGCAGTTTCAAGCTTCATATCATGACCATTATGTTAATAAGGTAATTTAGGATAAATGTCTCTGACTCACAGGTTAACACACTATGCACCAGTTCTGGACTGTACAGTGAGGCTTGTGCCTACCCTTGCAAATGCATAAATGACTGAAAAGCACAATGCGCATACATGGGCAGGTCTCTGACCTCTACAATGATTTCAGACTCTTTGTTAACTTCTCAACCTCTAGGGGTGCCATGCCACAGGAATGGGAATGGATTTTGCAGGATACCTGTCTTTAGACTATTATGTTCCCCACCACCACTCTGGCACATTGTCTGGTAAGCATGACTGTGATGGCCTAGAGCTCTGTTATGCTGCAACTCAGTCTGCATATCTGCATAATGTGATACCTGCAACATCTTTCA
This sequence comes from Protopterus annectens, assembly GCF_019279795.1. Classification (NCBI taxonomy): domain Eukaryota; kingdom Metazoa; phylum Chordata; order Ceratodontiformes; family Protopteridae; genus Protopterus; species Protopterus annectens. Next base: position 1,288,114,574 of record NC_056726.1, on the reverse strand, counting down.
GTGTGAATCTGCTACCATTTTCCTCTGTATTGCAGCCTGTGATTTGGCTGTGACTTCTGATGGTACTGAGTGTGAAAGGGTTCCCACATCATGCATGAAGGAAACAAAAATGTTTCTGTACCTCCTGCATAGGTTTCATCAAGACTGTCTGCTTAGGAACTCCTGTGAGGGTCCTCAGTATAAACTTGATGCCTGGCAGTATTTTGCCAGATTTGGTGAATAGTGCTGGTATTGATACAGTGACCAAAAGATGTACCACTGTGACTTTCTTAGGCAATGGGAAGAGGAAGTTAGGGACAGTGAACTAAAGGTTTATATTAAGTATTACTTGGCAGATGGCTACTTCTACTTACATAGGCGTAAGTGTTCAACCATATGCAGGGCTTGTGTGTCATAGATATCTTTTGTTTTGCTTTCTGTTTTCAGCATCTGATAAGATAGAGGTTAATAAACTGATTTGCCAGACATGCCAAGCAAGACTGTCGAGGTGTAGGGAAGGTTTACGCCATCAATATTATAGCTGGATATTTGTTAAAGATTTATTTCACTGCCCGCTCTTACATTGCTGCTAATTAATTTAAAAACTGTGTACAGCTTAGATTTGCATCATGTGTCACACACCCTGTTAGTATAAGCTGATCTGTTCTATCATCCATCCTACCTTAAGAATTTCATGTAGTGGCATGGTGGTGGGGACTAGGCTGAAGGAAGGTGTTCCACCAACAGCCTAGGTGTCATTGTCCTTTTTGGACCTGACTGTTTGCATTACTTCAGTATTGTGTCCGTGGTCTTACCCCAATATCCACATGTGTTGCTCTTTTCAGTCTTCCACGCCTTACTCTTCCACTGTCCATTTCAACTTCTGACAGTGCCGGTTTGGTCTGGTGTACCATGGCCTGCACTTGATAGGCTGCTGGTTAATGGTTACTTATAGTTGTCATATATCATGGTGCATTGATGTCATTAAGTTCCATGGCCCCCTGTATATTAAATTTGGACATCTGTGGATGTGTCTACATGGCATGTTCACCATGCTATCATAAAGAATGTTGGCAGGCCATGTTTGCCACCTGCTGATAAGATAGTTTGAACTGAACACGTCAAGCTCCTGAGGTTGCTTAGCCCAACTTCCCTGTACATGGTGTCACTATGTGCCATAGACAAGGTGGAAAAGTACAGTTTTGTACCTACCATAAATGTAGATGTTCGAGGATCCACATTGCTGCAGTCATAACCATTGGGTAGTCCGCTGTCCTCGTTTGGCCCGAATACCAAAGAATTAGGCTGACGTTGGTCATAGGCGCCCGGAGCTGACATCAGTACGTAGCAGTACTAAAGCGCATGACCGACGTCATATCCTCAGTCTTTCTTGCCCCAGATGTCAGAATGCCTCTAGAAAGAAATGCCCAACAACCAGAAGGGAAAATAACAATCATCCCAAGGCACAACAACCCCAATAACCACCCTAACAACAGAGGGGGAAGGAGGGAGGGAAAATAGGACTGCAGCAATGTGGATCCTCGAACATCTACATTTATGGTAGGTACAAAACTGTACTATGTTCTTCGTCTCACATTGCTGCAGTCATAACCATTGGGTAGAATCCCAAAGCAAAGGAAAAAGGGAGGCTGGCAAACTAGAAGGCATTAGGGGCTGCTAACATGCCCTGTAAGACTGCAGTGGCAAACCCAGCTCTGGACTTAGAGTAAAGAGGAAGATGGTAATGCTTGGTAAAAGTATGAACTGAACTCCAAGTAGCTGCTTCCAAAATATCTTTAGTAGCTACACCCCTCAGAAAAGCAGTAGATGTAGCCGTAGCCCTAGTGGAATGAGGCCTGATCCCAGCAGGAACATTCTTCCCATGATGGGAATAACAAAAAGCAATACAGTTTCCAATCCACTTTGAAATTGTCTGTTTAGACACAGCTGTCCCTTGAGAAGTCACAGCAAAAGAAACAAATAACTGTTGAGACTATCTGAAATCCTTAGTTCTGCTCAAATAGTAACGTAACTGTCTGTGTATATCCAACGAATGCAAAACTTTTTCCCCTTTATTTTGGGGATCAGCATAAAAAGTAGGCAAATGAATAGACTGGTTCAAGGCCACATTATAAATCACTTTTGGCATAAAAGTAGGGTTAGTACGCAAAGAAACTCTATCCTTATGGAATATCAGAAAAGGTTCGACTGCCATGAGAGCCTGCAATTCAGATACCCTTCTAGCAGAAGTGATGGCCAACAAAAAAGCAGTCTTCCAAGACAAAAATTTCAATTCAGACGTAGCTGCAGGTTCAAAAGGAGGCAAAGTAAGTTTCTCCAACACAAAATTGAGATCCCAGGAGGGAGTAGGAGCTCTACGTGGGGGTCTTATATTTTTTGCCCCTCTAAGAAATTGTTTAAGCAAAGGATGCGAAAATAAAGGGGGGTCACAGTCATAGTGAGCAGAAATAGCTGCAGCATGAACCTTCACAGAGGAAAATGACAAACCCTTGTCCAGTAATTCGGTAAGGTACTGAAGAGTAAAACTCAAATTAGGCCCCGAGACATCAAAGCCCTTTGTTGTGCTCCAAAGAAAAAATCTCTTCCATTTTCCAGCATAAACTTTTCTGGTGCTAGGCCGCCTAGCTTCCAAAAGAACATCTAAAACTTGTTGAGGAAGCTGAGACCCCACAGGCTCTAAAACAGAATTCTCCAAGCCGTTAGATGTAAAGACTGCACTCTGACATTGAGCAAATGACTGCTTGACTGGGACAACAAGTGAGGAAGTTGTGGTAAAGGCCAAGGAGGTTCCTGAATTAAACTCCTCAGCAGAGGATACCAGTGCTGACGTGGCCAATCTGGTGCTATCAGAATCATGCAAGGCTTGTCCCTCCTGACTTTCAAGAGTACCTTTGGAAGGAGAGGCAGAGGAGGAAAAGCATAAACGTGAAGGTTTGTCCAACTGAAAGAAAGAGCATCCACTTTCCAAGCTTTTGGGTGAAACATCTTTGTGCAAAATTTTGGTAGCTGGAAATTTAGAGGAGAAGCGAACAGATCTATGTCTGGAGTTCCCCAAGCCATTGTCAACTGCTGGAACACCTGAGAATCCAATTTCCATTCGTGGGGGTCCACAATATGTCTGCTCAAGACGTCTGCTAGGGAGTTCTGTGCTCCTGGCAGAAACCGAGCCTGAAGAGAAATGTGCAAACTTAGAGCAGTCTCCCACAAAATCATTGCTTGTCTGCAAAGAGGGTAAGAATGTGTTCCCCCCTGCTTGTTGATGTACCACATGACTGTAGTGTTGTCTGTTTGAATCAACACCTGTCCTGGCTGAAGTAGGCCCTTGAAAGCCAACAGAGCAAACTGGACTGCTAGCATCTCCTTCATGTTGATATGCAAATGCTGTAGTCTGGGAGGCCACGTGTCTTGAATCCATTTTCCATTGAAGTGAGCTCCCCAAGCCAGTTCTGAGGCATCCGTCGTTATGATCTGACTCTCTGGTTGGATCACAGAGAGTCCCTGGTTTAGGTGACATTCCTGTGCCCACCATAAAAATTCTTTCTGGATACAAGGAATTATCCGAATGACAGTGTCCAAATCGTGGCAGTGTTGAGTCCATACACTTTTGAGATACCAGTGAAGCTTCCTCATATGAAGTTTGGCATTGGGAAGTACTAGAATGCAAGATGCCATGAACCCCAAGGCTTGTAGGACTGTCCTTGCAGTCAGCCTGGACTGTACTGATAATTGCTGAAAGTATAGTTGAAGAGTTCTTTGTTTGTCTGGGGTCAGAAAAGCCATCTGAGAGGCTGTATTCAGTCTCACACCCAGAAAGCACATGTCTTGAGAGGGTACTAGACTGGACTTTATTTCGTTCACAGAATACCCTAGGCATCTTAAAACTGCCATCACATACTGCAGATGCTGAAGCAACTTGTCTTTGTCTTGAGCAAGAATCAGGCAATCGTCCAGATAAGGATAAATTTGAATTCCCCTCAGTCTGAAGAATGCTATGACAGGTGCCAGAACCTTCGTGAACACCCTGGGCACAGTAGATAAACCAAAGGGCAATGCAGAGAACTGATAATGAAAAGTACCAGCCCGGAAACGCAGAAACCTCCTGCAACTGGGCCTGATAGGAATGTGAAGATAGGCCTCTTTGAGATCCAGAGTTACCATCCAGTGATCTTTGCCTAGCATAGGCAGAAGTTGCTGTAAAGTTAACATCTTGAACTTTGGAATGTCTAGGTATGTATTGAGAATGGACAAATCCAGAATTGGTCTCCAAGAATTTCCTTTCTTTGGCACTAGGAAAAGGCGAGAGTAAAACCCTAGGCCTACTTCGGAAGGAGGAACCGGTTGGATTGCTCCCAGCTGTAAAAGCAAAGAAATTTGTTCCTGCACCTCCAGCCTTTGCTGAGGAGGTATGTCTGGCATGCCTTTGAAAGGAGGAAAAGTGTGGAAATAAAACTTGTAGCCTTGATTTATGATGTCCAACACCCATTTGTCCTGGGTGACCAAATGCCAATTCCGTTTGAAAAGAGCCAACTTTCCCCCTAGAGGAGCTGCCAGACAAGAGGGATCTGGCAGCAGAAAATACAGGTCATTGGGTCTGTTTACGAAAGGGCTGACCCCTGCCCTCACCAGAAGATTGTGCAGGAGAACTCCAAGTTCTAGGCCTAAAGGAACCCTGAGCTTGAGCTTTACCCCTACCACGTCTAGACCTGCCCCTGGACTGAAAATCCGAAGAAGGGTAGGACCATCCTTTTGCAGGCCAATTCCTGCTAAATTTAGGAGGCTGCACTTGCAAAAAATCCTTAACTGTCTGCATCGACTTAGCTTTCTCTTCCATCTTTTTCAAAAGTGACTCCACAGGAGAACCAAAAAGAACTTCCGATTGAAGAGGAGCATCCAAAATCCGAGCTTTCACATGCTCTGACAAATTTTGATCCTTAAGCCAGGCATGCCTGCGAATCACTGAACCAGTAGCAGCCACCCTGGAAGAGGCCTGAATAGCATCAAAGCCACACTGCAAAGAATGTTTACCAACTTGATCAGAAACATGAACCAAGTCTTGCAATTCCTTGCACTCTATGCCCTCTGATAAGGCATCTACCTTAGATTTCAATTGACCTAACAAAAAGTTCTGATACTTCAGCATATGAAATTGGCAATTTAAAGCCCTCATAGCTAACGTAGAAGAGGTGTACACTTTTTTACCCCACCTATCCAAAGCTCTAGAATCTTTGTCCAAAGGAACCGGATTCTTAACCACAGAAGCCTTAACACCCTTAGGCCCTTGAATAATGGTTTCTGGATCAGCCCTAGGACTCTTATACAAGTATTTATGAGCTTCAGGGACTCTGTAATACCTGTCTGGCTTGACAGGAGCAGGGGGTAAAGAATCAGGATTAAGAGAAGCCTCAGAAAAAACATCCTGAACAACATCTAAAACAGGGGGAATAGCCAAAGGCCTACGTTGTGGCAAAAACAAAAATTCCCTCAACCTCTTACGAGAATCCGAAAAATCCTGACCTTCCCACTTGAAATGGTCCCTCATGGAATGCAGGGTTTCAGAAAAGGAAAAATCCTCTGGAGGTGAGGCAGAAGGACAGGAATCCTCTGTCTCCGAATCTGAATAAGACAGAAAATCCTGAATATCCTCAGCTGAGGACTCAGAATAATCAGAAGAATGCTCTATCCCCTCTAAATCCATATCCCCCCTGGGCCTCTTCTCAGGAGGGGGCATAGAACCCCTAATCAAAGTAATTAAATCCTCTGCCATTTTCAACATATGTTTTTTTAGGAACAGAACCTGAAGAACTAGGGCTATGTCCTGAACCAGAAGGACCAAATTTAGACTTAGCAGGCCCTTTAGACACTGCAGTAGAAGGCCTACTAACCTTCTGTAAGGATGGAACCACAGAAACTTGAGAAGCCCCCTCAGCCTGGCCTAACTCCTGAGAGACCAACTCCTGCAAAAGTAAAGGCTCCCCCTGGGATTCAGCCGAGGCCTCGGCTGGATCCACAGATTCAACCGTGGTTTCCATAGAACCGGCGTCCGCAACGGACGACTCCTCCGGTTTAGACCTTAAAACTTTCTCCTTCCTCTTTTTCGAGCATCCGACGGCATGTTGTAGTTACACCGCTTACCGAAAACAAGCCTAGCACAGTCTAGCCTACGTTTAATGGTGCGCTTATTAAATCTAGCGCAAAAGCGACACCCGACAACGTCGTGCTCAGGCCCCAAGCAAGGGATACAAAGAGAATGGTAGTCCCTATGAGGTATCTGTTTCCCACAAGAAATACAATTATTAACTTTTTCTGACATCCGGATAAACTGAAGCAAGAAAAGACAAAAGTTTTGGTCTTCGGTCTGATACTCGATCACGAAAATTTCAGAATGCCGAACGGCACTTGCAAATGCTGCTTCTGCTTCAGACCACGCAGCAAGAAAGACTGAGGATATGACGTCGGTCATGCGCTTTAGTACTGCTACGTACTGATGTCAGCTCCGGGCGCCTATGACCGATGTCAGCCTAATTCTTTGGTATTCAGGCCGAACGAGGACAGCGGACTACCCAATGGTTATGACTGCAGCAATGTGAGACGAAGAACATCGGTTATGTGGCAATTACTCCTGACCCTTGTGGTACACATACTGTTGTACTGCCTGTTTGTTTGGCTTGTACATTGTGTTTTGTTTGCCACTCCATATTTAAAAACATTTTGCTCTTCTGAGGATTGTACTCTCTCCTAGTGTAGCCCATGTTAGTGATAACTATTGTTGTTTTTATGTTTTCTTTCTTTATTACTGTCCCCTTTCTGTATCATATTTGTTCTTTATTGCTTTGTTCTTTTCATTTACAATTTATATTTTAAGTAATGACCATGGAAGGGGATGTAATGTGGCAACAACCACTTCACCAAGCACCTCCATTGCCCATTGCCTTCTGGGTCCCCAGCTGTCTCTACACTAGGCTCTGTGCAAGGTGACATGGGTCATCTGTCATGGGTTGCCTGGTGGTTTTCCTGATGCTCTCTTTTGGTCTGTGTCCAATGGTGATATATGTTCTCCATCAGGGATCACTATCACTAGATCCTTTTATGTCACCTGTCAGGAGGTTGTGGACCTGGTGACGGTCTTGCTGTATGGATGGTTGTACAAGTGCATTCCAGCACAGATTATGTCTCTGTGTCACTGTCAGAGCCACCCAGCTGCCTCTCTCTCTAACCAGCGGGTTAACAGTGACTGGGCCCAGCCATGGAAGTGGTCATGGAGGAGACTGACCTCAGGTTGGGTGCACCACTGCACATCTTCACAGTCAGATGGCATTTCATTATATCCCTCATCAAGATGTTCTCTGTCCTTGTCTATCCACTTTCCTCCATGCCATTTGTCTAGTTGTAACCATCACCAATCACCCTCCCTCTGTTTGTCTGCACTTCTCCATTGTGCTCCCCACCCAATTTGTGTCAGCACTTCCCCTATCGATCTTTGCCTGTCTTTTGTGTTTGCTTATCTGCCCATGCTGTTATCCATATACCATCTTTTCTGCCAGCTCCTTCCCCTTACTACTTTCCCTCTCTAACCTTCTTGGAAATATGAACAAAAATGTGCATCTATTCCAATAAAAATATGCTGCTGCTTCCCAACCTCTGTACCACCCTTCCTTTTGCCTTGCTCTTCTGCATGTTTCTCTGCATGCTGTTCCCTCTTTCTGAATGCCCTATATACCCATTTCCTTACCATTTATACAAAAACAATATTCGTGACTTTGCTGTGAAATTTATTAGGGCTCTCAGCTGTGTGTCATGTGACCATGCACAATACTGGTCTCATTAGGTTACACAACTGTCATCATGCAATGTTAATCATCACACAACTGCTGAGTTTTCCCAACTAACTTCCTTAATTTGTCTGTGCTTTTTGCCTTTAAATGGTGACACAAGTGTTTTTTTTTCTGAATTTGACCCTAACTTTTTGAATGAGTCACTAAGATGAAGTTCTGTCAGTCTAAACTGAATTAAGTATTTTAACTCTCCTTCTTCTGTACAGTCAATAAAAAGTAACTAATACACTACTTCTTATCTTTTCTAGAATCATACTTTCCCTCGAACTATAAGATACAGTGTGGATTCAACATTTTAATTTCACATAACACAATCCAGAAATCAGGAAAGGTAAGTGAGTGTACATGGTCAGTTCCATAGTATCAAAGAAAGTAGCTAATGGCCCAGAGAAAGGAAAGAACCAATGAAGGTTTACTTATCTGGTAAAAGTAATTGCATTACTTGAAGCATGAACTGGTAAGGTAGTTGAATTATGGATTTCATTTCAATTCACTAAATTTGCAAATTCTAAAGTGGTGAATCAAGATCCATTATTAGTCACTGGCATTTTTAGAATACTACACATGCTAAAAATGTGCAAAATTTTTCAGTGGTTACGCACAATGAAACAAAAGATCATGTTAAACACTTCCATCCACTTTGAAGGAATAGCTTTCACAATGAGCAACATCTTGTCAAGCAACAAAATAAAACAATATTATCCAAATTCAGTTTAGAAAATGAAATTTTTGGCCATTTCCAAGGATGCAAAGGTACAATCAATGCTTTTATTGGTTTTATAACTTTTTCACTCATCCTAAGATTTGGTTAATCCATTATGGACATTCTGGGATAAGCTTGTGATAACATTCTTTTTTAACTCCATAGGACCAGCTGATTGACTCCTCTACCTGTCCCAGTCAGCTGGTTCATTATGCAGAGGTGAGAGGCAGACATCCCCAGGGCTGCTGAGAGTCCTACAAGCTATTTGTTACTGCCCAGTAGCTCAATCATCCCTATTGTTCCCACATAGCAAGAATCAGGTAGTAGGGCCAGCTTGCTTGTCCTGTAGAGTTACCTATCCTTCCACATATAGCACTATCCTTCCTCACAGCTGGTGTTTGAACTATGCTTCTGCTGCCTTGACATGGGCAGCATGCCTATGCATGCTTCTGTGGCTACATGCAGATTGACATGGTCAGCGTATACTCACATGCACGTGCTCCATTACTGTAACACCTAGTGTTCCCACTTGGCATCTCCCCATGTGAAGAGCCACTTTCCTCCCCCAGGATGGGTGAGCTGGCAACTTGCTCACTCCCATCCTCCCTGATCAGTTCCAGCAAGCACCCAAACTGCTAACTGAATTCAGGCTGCCTGAGATGACCAGGGCTTTACTTATCCATTCCACAAGAATTGGGCTGAAATAATATTTTCTGGTATTACAGAATAACCATGCTAAGAGATTATGGCTCTTAATCCACTACAATAAATAGCTATCTGTGATTTAATGCTACTCTTTCTATAACAGTATAACCTAAAACTTGACCGAGTTATTTTAGGTCCCTCTTTCAACACATATCCATGCAAGGATGGTGGCATTACATGCAGTGTTTAATTTTCATAGTATCACACATCACAGCATCCATTAATGTATTGCTGTAGTATTGCACTGCATTTTATGCATATCTTAGCTATTATTTTTTATATTTGATTTATATATTTTTCTCAATGTACTGATTGTCTAATGAAATCTTGGAAAGTGAGAGGATGCCTGAGGAATGGAGAAAAAGTGTTTTGGTACCGATTTTTAAGAATAAGGGTGATGTGCAGAGCTGTAGTAACTACAGAGGGATTAAATTGATCAGTCACAGCCTGAAGTTATGGGAAAGAGTAGTGGATGCTAGGTTAAGAAGGGATGTGATGATTAGTGATCAGCAGTATGGTTTCATGCCAGGAAAGAGCACTACAGATGCGATGTTTGCTGTGAGAATTGTTATGGCTAGGCTTGTACAGGCTCTAGGGCCGATAACCTAGTACCAACCTATGAACCTATGGAGAAGTACAGAGAAGGTCAGAAGGAGTTGCATTGTGTTTTTGTAGACTTAGAGAAAGTATATGACAGGGTGCCTAAAGAGGAGTTGTGGTATTGTATGAGGAAGTCAGGAGTGTCAGAGAAGTATGTAAAAGTGGTACAGGATCTGTACGAGGGTAGTGTGACAGCGGTGAGGTCTGCGGTGGGAGTGACTGATGCGTTTAAGGTGGAGGTGGGGTTACATCAAGGATCAGCTCTGAGCCCTTTCTTATTTGCAATGGTGATGGACAGGTTGACAGACGAGATCAGACAGCAGTCCCCGTGGACTATGAAGTTTGCAGATGACATTGTGATCTGTAGTGAGAGTAGGGAACAGGTGGAGGAGACCCTGGAGAGATGGAGATATGCTCTAGAGAGAAGAGGAATGAAGGTCAGCAGGACTAAGACAGAATATATGTGTTTGAATTAGAGGGAGGATAAAGGATGCAAGGAGTAGAATTGGCGAAGGTGGGTGAGTTTAAATACTTGGGATCAATAGTTCAGAGTAACAGTGAGTGTGGAAGAGAGGTGAAGAAGAGAGTACAGGCAGGATGGAGTGGGTGGAGAAGAGTGTCAGGAGTGATTTGTGACAGACGAGTACCAGTAAGAGTAAAAGGGAAGGTCTACAAGAGGGTAGTGAGACCAGCTATGTTATATGGTGGGAGACAGTGGCATTGACAAAAAGGCAGAAGTTTGAGCTGGACATGGCAGAGTTAAAGATGTTAAGATTCACACTGGGAGTGACAAGGGTGGACAGGATTAGGAATAAGTATATTAGAAGGTCAGCCCAGGTTGGAAGGTTTGGAGCCAAAGCTAGAGAGGCAAGATTATGTTGGTTTGGACATGTGCTGAGAAGGGATGTGGAGTATATTGGGGAAAAGATGGTAAGGATGGAGCTACAGGTAACAGGAAAAGAGGAAGGCCTAAGATAAGGTTTATGGATGCGGTGAGAGAGGACATGCAGGTGGTTGGTGTGACAGAGCAAGATGCAGAGGACGAAATGGAAACAGATGATCTGCTGTGGTGACCCCTAATGGGAACAGCCGAAAGAAGATGATGACTCTGACTGGATCTTTTAATCTTACCCTCTCTGCATTCAACCACACCATTATGTTCTGAATTTTGCTTTGTACTCATTTTGTATATAAATATTGTTGATTGAAAGATTATGATTTATTTTCTGCTCTTTGTGCTCAAGTCGTGGTTGAAAATGGTCAACACACCACTCCCACTTACCCAGTGAACAAATAGTAAATAAATAAATAAATCTATCATCAAAACTTGATCGAGTATGTCCAAGTCTGAAGGCTTTTCTGAAATGTATATCCTACTTACTGCATCAGTACGAGTATGATATTTCCCTGCTCATTTCTCAGACTTGTTTATTTTCATGAATAATTTATTAATACTAATTTACACACACACACACACACACACACACACACACACACACACACATCTCCACAGTGCTCAACAAAGCTTGTCATCCTAGCCTGTGTTCCAGAAGTGTTTTACTTACTTACATTGCCATCCAGGCAAAGCTAAGTACTTTGGATTGCTAAAGTGCATTTTTATAACTTAATTTAAAAATAACTGCTGCTGTTTCCTTACTTTATTTGTGCATGTCAACATAACGTTTTACAAAAATGTACTTTTCCTTTCACTGTTGCTGCTGTTGACTATTTGTCTGTCTTTGTCTTATGTAAGGTATTTCTAGCTAGATGTTTAAATTGTTTTACTTGTACTTTGCACATGTGGGATTCTTGTCACTGTGTTTTTACATTAAGAGGACTAAGATTATTCATCTTGTGGGAGAAGGTGTTTTCCTGGTGTGTTTGACTTAGGAAACACACAAAAGGGCTCAAAGTGTAGCCATTTACTGGCCATTTTGTTTTGTAGTCAGTTTTCTGTTTCTTCAGTACTGGTATGAATTTGGTACACTTACACTGCTCTGAGCTTATTTCCACAGAGTTCAGCAAAGCCTGATGTCCTAGCCTGTGTTTCAGAAGGGTTTTACTTGCATCCAGTGCACTCAGTAATCACTGATATATTTTTTAACCTAGTTTGCCCCAGTAAGGCACCCTTATTAGTCTGCCCTAATAAAGCACCCTTAATAGCCTTCTGTAAAACCCCAGTGTGCCAGGCCCTTGTAGCTCACCAATTAAAGGACTGGGCAGCATAGGTAAGCACTTTCCTAACTTCTCTGTAGCCAGCTTGGTGGATACAGACATCGTAAGACAATGTAGTAATTGTCTCATGTTTACCAACAAGCACTTAAACCTTAAAGTAACAGATAGAGTATGCCAGAGGTGTACTTACACAATGTCACTAGAGACTAAACTCTCACATACAGTCACACATCAGGTTGTCAAAACCACACAAACAACACCCATCACATACAGCACATGATGCACACATATACACCAATGTATGCTCAGGCACTTAAGTGCAGCCTTCCTAAACAACAAAGATCTCCTAGACTGCCTGCTGGCAAAATTATTCTTCAGCAAACCCAAAAGCACTCAGGAAAAAAATACCACCTAACAACATATATACAGTTACACTCAATGGAACCTCAAATGCAAAGCCATTAAGGCAAGCAAACATATTTCCTAGGAGTCCAGTCATAAAGCACTCCACTGAAAGACATACTGATGTCCCTCTAACCAGGATGAATAAGGAAAAGAGAATGGTTAGTTGCCTATCTGAAACTAGGAACCACCAAATTTAGCACATACTCAAATCATTACACCACAAGTACCAGTATGATTCCATCATAGTCCATGTAGGTGTGAATGACCTGAGCTGTACCTCCCTGGACTATATGAAGAGAGACATGATGGTGCTCCTGGACTGTGTGTCTCAGGCTGGTATAATCCTAGCACTGAGCAGCATATTACCTTCACTGAGGATGATGTCACAATATGAACAAAAGATGATTGACTTTAACAATTGGCTGAGCTTTCTGGTGTCATTTTAAACAGATCCAATATTTCACAACACAGAAGGACATGGTTAACAGACCAAGTTGCTTTCCTAAAGATGATCTACCTTCTAGGCTTCTGAATATTGGCTAAAATGTTATCTACCCACATAGTGGCTTTTCATAGGTTCATAGGTTTATACTAGGCTATCTGCCCTAAGGCATTTATAAGCCTAGCCCAGAGTTTTGTGGCTTACGCCACCCCTTATGTTAAAAAATACTATGCCCATTAGTTTGTTGTGCCTCTGTCCAGCAGTGACACAGAGATGATTCCCGGGGTAAACCTACGATCTCCCATCCTCCGGTCAAGATTTCTCTTGAACAGAGCCAGCGAGGTGCTCTGCCTCACATGGACTGGGATTTTATTCCACAACATAGAGAGTCTCTGGGTGACAAATCTATCCCTCCAGCATGTCCTATTTATATCCGTGCTAAGGTTTAAGTCGCTTGCTCTAGTGGATCTGGTAGATTTGGATTTTTTGAGGTGGAGCATGTCCATTAATTCCGGGTTGGACATGGCCTTGTATGTCAGGCACAGGTCACCACTGAGCAGACGGTATGCGACTGAATAGAGCTGGAGTTTCTTCAGTCTGGCAGCATATGACAGATTTTGGAGTCCCTTTATCCTTTTGGTGAGGAACTTTTGGGGTCTCTCCAACTGCTGCAGGTGTCGGGTGAGATACATCCCGAATGGGGCATTGTACTCGATCATTGGTCTGATAAGTGAAGAGTACAGGGGAACAATCACCTCACTTGATCTGGATGTGAATCCCTTCATGATCAGGTGGGCAATGTAGAAGGTCTTTCCAACCACTTTAGCAATGTGAGTGTCAAAAGAAAGGCCACTGTCAACCTGGGTCCCCAGGTCCCTGATAACCTCTTCTGTGCTTAGTGGATTGCCACCTATATGGTAGCTCGGGGTTACCTTGTTTTTCCCGAAGGGTATGACTATACATTTTTTGGCATTTAACTTCAGGCCATGGCTCTGGCACCAGCTATCAGTTTCCGTGAGACCCTCTGAAGGATATCTGTGTCCGATGTACTTTCCACTATGGCGCCCAGTTTGCAGTCATCTGCAAACTTTGTCAGCCATAGTCCTCCTATGTTTGCCTGTACTTCTGAGAAGTAGATGCCGAACAACAGGGGGCCAAGGACTGAGCCCTGTGGGACACCACTTGTGACCGGTTTGGAGTCTGACATGGCGCCAGCTACTCTAACCCTGTGGGTTCTGTCCTTTAGCCAGTTTGCAACCCATCTTGTGACATATGGGTTTACACTTAAACTGGTAAGTTTCTCTATAATACCCGAGTGGGGTATTGTGTCTAAAGCTTTTGCAAGGTCAAGGTAGGCTGTATGGACTGCCTTTCCCTCATCAATGGCCTTGGTGACTGTTTTGAAGAAGTCGACCAAGTTCAAAAGGCATGATCTGCCCTTGACAAAGCCAAACTGGGTCGGGTCCAATGTCTGCAAGTCCCCTATGTCTTTGTTTATGAGTTCCATTATGATCCTCTCCATAGCTTTGCAGACCAGGCTTGTTAAGCTTACGAGGCGGTAATTACCAGGGTCTGTAGAGGCATCGCCTTTGTGGAGTGGGACCACAGTTGCCGTAGGCCACTCCTTGGGCATGTATCCTGTGGTAAGGCTAAGATTAAACAGCTGCCTTATGTGCGGGTTTAGTTCCTCATTGAGTTCGTGTAGCACACAGCTGGGGACACCATCCGGTCCCATTGATGCTGTGTTTTTAGCTTTAGAGAGAGCAGCTTTCACCTGCGCATTGGAGATGTCTGGGAGGCTACACTCCGCTGGGATAGTTATCTCTCTTTTTGGGGGGGAGAGGGGGGTGAAGTTTGCACTGAACCTCTCTGCCAGTATGTTGGCAATGTCTGTGGCTTCAGTGATTTTTGTATCATTTTGGACTAATTCTGAGCATATCTGGGAGTTTCCACCCAGGTTTCTAACATAGCTGAAGAAGGCCTTATGATTGTCTTTTGAATCTATGGCAATTTTTCTCTCAAAGTTGGCCTTGGATGATTTTATGAGTGCTTGTATTTTTTTACTAATAATGATCAAAGGTGTCTTCTCTTTTATGGATTTTGCTCTATCATGTAACAGCTTTCTCCTCTTATTGTAAAGTTTGTTTATGGCTGGGGTCCACCAGACTGGACATTTGCCCTTTGTGGAAAGAGTCTTGGTTTTATTAGGGATTGCCTGATCCATGCAGTCCTGGAGGTGTTCGTAGAAGGCATTTGTAAGGGCTTCCGCAGCTTGGGTTGTGGTTTCCACTGGCTCGGGGGCCTTGAAGGATACCACACCAGTCTTGAGTAGTGTGAAGTTTGCTTTAGAGAAGTCCTCCCCTGTGGTTTTTTTTGTTGGGGGTGGGGGCGGGATGTGGATATCCATTGAGATTAGTTTATGATCTGATCTCACCAATGAGGGATATACTTCCGGTGTGGAGCATTTTGTCCCCATGTTTGTGATGATGAGATCTAGTATATTTTCTCCTCTTGTGGGAACGGTGACTAGTTGTTCCATGGCATTTGAATTTATGAACTCCAGGAACCTTTGGGCTAGAAAGTTTGGGCTTGAGTAATGTTCCCAGTCTATATTCGGGTAGTTGAAGTCACCCAATATAATGGTGTTTGGAGATACATTTATACCCTCCAGTGTCTTCAGGAATGCTGTGTGGGGTTCCGGAGTTTGAGAGGGTGGCCTGTAGCATGCTACAAATTGTAGAGCAGTTTTGCCTATGGTTAATTGCACCTGGATGGTTTCCGATGCTTCGTGCGTTGCCACCAACCTGGAGGTGTGGGTATCCTTGATGAATATGGATACACCCCCTCCTTTTGTGGTGTGGTCCGGGTTTTGGGGCCGGAACGCATGATATGAGGTAAAACCTGATAGTGCCGGGGTGCTCTCAGGAGTCTTGAACCAGTTTTCAGTCACAGCACAGACATCGATGTTCTCCATACTGAGAAGGGCCTTGAGTGCATGCATTTTGAGATTTAGACTTCTGGCATTGAGCAGCATTACCCTTAGTTTCTTCCCATTTTTGTTTTCTAGGGTGGTAGGTTTAGAATTTGAGCCTTGCCTAAAAAAGGCACTATGGGGGTGGCAAGAGCCTTAGCCAATATCCGGAATCCCAGGGGTGACAGGTGCAAGCCGTCCCTTGCGAAGCAGCGTGGCTTGTCAAGCATGTCATCCCAGGCAGATAGACACTGGATCCCCTTTGAATGACACCAGAAATTAAGCCAATTGTTAAAGCTGATCATCTTGTCTCTATGTTGTGGCATCATTCTTGGTGAAGGAAGGATGCTGCTCGGGGTCAAGGTCATACCTGCCTGGGCTACATAATCAGAGAGCTTCTCTATGTCTCTTTTCATGTAGTCCAGGGAGGTACATCTCAGGTCGTTCACACCAGCATGGACAATGACTGTGTCATATTTGTACTTGCTGTGGAGTGACCTGAGTGCTTGTGTTATGTGGCGGATTGTAGCACCCGTTAGGCAGCTTACTGTGACCCTCTCCTTGTTTAGCCTGGTGAGTGGGACGTCAGTGTGTCTGACTATGGAGTCACCTATGACAAGTATGTTTGGTGTTGTATTTGGCCTTAAGGGCTGTGACTGCTTTGCACACTGATTTTGTGGTTTATGTGTTGCCTGTGGTGTGTCATGAGGTGGCGGTTGCTTGGGTGTCTGCTTTGGAGGCCTCTGCTGTTTAGGTAAATTTTTGCTCAGAGCCTCCGAGTATGTCTTTGTTTGTTTATGTGTTTGATTCATTGTTGTGATAGCTTTATGTGAGACTGGTTTTGTGGTGTGTGTAGTTGCCTTCTCCTCCTGTCTGGTCTTGCCAGTCCTGCGTTGAGAGAGCTCAGCCTCCAGTTTGGCTAAATAGCTGCATCACTCGCAAGTATTTGTGTTATGTGGGAGGAGGAGAGGGTTGTCTGTGTACATGAGGCAATTGTAACATTGCCTCAATATTCCCAGATTCACCAACTGGACAGGAGAGGACGCCAGCATCTGGCCCTTCGACATGCTAGAGAAATTAAGAAGTTAGGGGTGTAACTGAATAAGAGAGGACTTAGTAAGGAAGTGGGTACTCCTGGGGGGGGGGGCTTCGCTAGTGAGGGACTTTGTATAATACAGAAGTGCTAAGCCTGAAAAGAAGATGCTTTTAAGAAAAGTGCTGAGCTTTTTTTTTTTTTGGAGAAAAAAAAAAAAGCTTTTTAGGAACAAGTGCTGCGCTTTTTAGTTAAGGGATATACTGTTTGGATTACTAGTAGAGCAGTTCTAAGGGAAAAAATGAAGAACAGTCTTTATGGAGCCAGAAAAAGTTTAACCTTGTTAAACCAGCGCTGCCCGATGCTGCTCTAGTGGCAACTCTGCGCTAAATTGCGCTAAAGCGTGCTTGATAGCAGGGGCTGGAAAGTGCCAGGAATTGACCCAATACGGCCAATAAAACTACAGTTTCAAGTCAGTAACCACTCCCATGGGGGGCAGGGAAGCTGCTCAATGTTTTTCACTGCCACTGATCAACAGAGAGACTTTCCTTTAGCCCAAGCAAAAATGGCCTCAGAGAAACTTACAAACAGTTCAGGAACAGAAAGCCTGTAACTGAACTTTTTAAATCTCAGAAAAGTGGGGAAAAAAGCAAGATTTTTTCTGTTTTGTTTTTCAGAGATAGCAGAGGTTCACAAGTAATATCAAGTTATAACAGTGCAGTAAATGACCCCACACAAGAGTGCTAGGTCAAAGACAGAAAATATGCAAGTTTTGAGAAAAAACAATTTTAAAATTAAGTGCAAACAGGAAATTCAGTAAACAGCTTTTGGTTGTGCTCTAAATACAGCTACTAATGCAGAAATCAAGTTTAACAAGCCAGAAAATGCTCAAACTAGGCAACTATGCAGAAAAACTTAGCAAATAAACAGAGAAAAATACTTAAAATCTCAAAAGTGGCTCCTTTCTTCTCTCAGCGTTTTCTCCTCTTGGTGGGTGCTTCACCAACAGCCAACAAGCCTGAAAAGACGCCAAACCCACAAGGCAACTAGGTTTTAAGAGAGAAAGATGAAGGAGTTTTGGAAATGACCCCTACTGGTCAATAAAACTACAGTTTCAAGTCAGTAACCACTCCCACGGGGGGCAGGGAAGCTGCTCAATGTTTTTCACTGCCACTGATCAACAGAGAGACTTTCCTTTAGCCCAAGCAAAAATGGCCTCACAGAAACTTACAAACAGTTCAAGAACAGCAAGCCTGTAACTGAACTTTTTTAAATCTCAGAAAGGTGGGAAAAAAGCAAGATTTTTTTTGTTTTGTTTTTTCAGAGATAGCAGAGGTTCACAAGTAATATCAAGTTATAACAGTGCAGTAAATGACCCCACACAAGAGTGCTAGGTCAAAGACAGAAAATATGCAAGTTTTGAGAAAAAACGATTTTAAAATTAAGTGCAAACAGGAACTTCAGTAAACAGCTTTTGGTTGTGCTCTAAATACAGCCACTAATGCAGAAATCAAGTCATCAAGTTTAACAAGCCAAATTGGCAATGCCAAATTGACAAGCCTGCTGTTATAGCAAAATCAATTTAACTAAACCTCAAGGTGTTACTGATGCCAGGAGACTAAACAAACAAAAAATATGCTTCCTCCAAGCCGTCCTCAACCTTGAGAATACAGACATCTGTACAGTTACCAAGACATGATTTAAAGCCACAGAGAGTACCCAAGCAGTGCAAGGTTTCAGTGACTTCCACATTTTTAGACTAGTAGTTGCATAAAAAGGTGGCGGTATCGCAATACACATCAATAGCAAGCATACCTTTAGGTTGGTTAAACCGGATTATGCTTTGAAGTTTCTCCACTTGCAGCTCATCACAAATAGAATCCTGTACCATATCCTAGCTAGCTATAGGCCACCCTACATATCCCATGAAACAAAGAGCGCATACTTGGATCTACAGGAGACAGTTACCATCTAACTGATCACCCTACTCATGGGGGACTTTAATAACCCCTTTATAGACTGGGAATCTTACATGACCTTAATTCTGCAGGCACAGAGATTCCCTGGACTTCATAAATACAAACACCCTTTTTAAACAAGAAATATCTTTATTGAATTATCACTTATGAAATAGGCAATCATATAGTTATATTAATGAAAACAAACCATATTGACATGTTTTCAGTTGCAAGCATGAAATATCTTCTATACAGTCATTGTCAGTCAAACATTACCTAGCTCATTCAATTCCTGTTTCCCTTAAACCTTGTTCCTCCTCCAAAACATTTTTCTGCATGTACTGTTCCAACATTTCCAGTTTTGCTATGCAATTTTCTCCTTCCCTTTTCTAAAGATCCAGTTTCCAATTGTTTTTATTTACTGCTTCTATTACAGTTGGTTTAGACTCTGATTTCCATTTTCTAGCAATTGTTTTTTTTGGCAGCAACCAGAATTAAACTTGGCAAAGCCTTACTATGTCTAGGCAGTCCCAATTCTGTATCAAAGCTCAATAAATAATTTCCTTAGTTACACTAATTTGTTACCCAGTATTTCTGCCAGAGTATTCCGCATGGAAATTTTAAAGTCTGCAAACTTATTACACTCCCAAAAAATATGTTTCCAGTTATCACTTTCTTCCCCAGCACACAGCCAACATTTACAAGCTACCTGAGTAAAAGTTCTTGGGAGTCTGCTTGGTGTATAAAAAATACCTATGCAAACACTTCCAAGCAAAGATCCTAAATCTTCTGGACTTTGTTGCACATTTGGGAGCCAGACAGAGTATATCCTCCCATTGTTTCCTTGTGAATTGTTTATCCAGTCTCTCTTCCCAATCCTTTCTAACCTACTCTGATTCCCTTTTTAATGGAACATTTTGTTCTAGATTCTACTAAAAAGTCTTCCAGTGCTAGTCTTTCACTTAGGATCCCCCTATTCCTTTATGCTTGCCTATACTCTGATATCAATCCTTGATAGGGAAGGCAATTTCTAGCCTGCAGTCCAAATGAAATTTTGGCCTCTTCCCATTCCATTACCTTTCCCTCTCTAATTATTTCCTCCCAATACCTTGGTTCCTTTGCCAGTTTTCTCCAGTAAATTCCAGCCCACTCTTGCCTATTCTCTGTACCCCTAATTGAAGTCATCCCTATAGGCAGCATCTCCTTTCTCCATTCCTTTGTGTGCTTAGTTCTTAGAATGCTTTTTGCTGCTTTATGAATATAATATCCTGTGTGGTTATTGCTATTCTCATTAAGGATCTGCATCCAAACTCCCAGTCTCTTCTTATTTCTTTAGCTTCCCCTCTATTTCATCATAGTCCCTTTCCACTTTGAATGATAGCTTTCTGCTTGTGCCTTAACCGTGTAGTTCTGAAATATCCATTTAAATCAGGTAACCTCAAACCACCTTGTTCTATTGGAAGTATCAACTTATCGCACTTGACTCTTGCCCTCTTTCCCTCCAGATAAAATTCTTCAACTACTTATTAACTGCTATCCACAACTTCTCTTCTAGTTGATAAAAATATGCCTGACCTGTGTATAAAACTAGAAGGACTACAAACATTTTCACTGTTTGTATCTTGCTATCCATATCCATAAAGCAGAGCTTCCATTTAGTCTCTTCCCACATATCCTTAGCTGCCATAACAGAATCCTTTTTAATCCATACTCTTAAGTACTTTGTTTTATCATGTCCCCATAAATATGGCTATTGCTAAACCAATTCATATGTGGGTACATTGTTTACAGCTATCTTCTGTTTTATCTTCATTCATTTTCTATTCCAAAAAGACTTGAAATTGTCTTAGAATGTTCCATAACACTGAAATGTCCTTTTCTGGTTTTATCAGGTACAAAATAATATCATCTGTAAATAAAGCCAACATTTCTTGATTACCATACCAATTGTATGCTTTAACTTCTGAGTCCCTTATTTTCTTTGCCAATGGTTCTACATATAACACAATAACAAAGGTGAAAGATGACACCACTGCCTAGTTCCTCTGCTGAAATAAAACTTATCAGAGAACAATGCCCCCACACTTTAATTTTCGCCTCTAGTCCCTCATATATCATATATCCTTCTAATCAACGTTATAATTTTATCAGGGAATGCAAATGCATTGATTGCCCTGCTCATAAAATCCCAGCTTACTCTGTTGAGTATGTCGACTGCTTTTTCTACATCAAGACCCACCAATAACAGTGGTATTTTCTTACATTCTGCTTCCCCCTGAATCATAATTGTTCTGTTAATGTTGTCAAATGTTTGCATCCCTTCTGCAAAACCACATTGATCTATGTCTATCAATTTTTGCATCACCTTTGGCATTCATTTAGACATACAGACATAAACACTTTATAATCATGGTTTATAATCAAAGTGGGCCTATATGAAGCTGGATATGATGGATTCTTTACCATCTTTAGGTATTACAGCCACCAAAGCTTTCTTCATAGGATTATAGGATAATAGGAGGTTACTAAACTAATGGCCTCAGTGCCCTTACAAGCCTAGTCAAGTTCAACCCATGTTCCCAAGGTATCTGGTTCAAGCGGACACTAAAATCAGCACATATTGCCCCCGTCCAAGAGGGACACAGGTGGAACCCCCAGGGTGAATTTCTGGTTACTCATCCAATCATCCAAATTACATTTAAATCGGGCCAATAAGTGGCTTTGTTTAACATGACTAGGAAGCTTGTTCCAAATGTGGGGCAACCTCTGTGAGACAAATCTGTCTCTTCAGCAAGTTCTGTCGATGTCACATACCAGGCTAAGGTCCTTTGAGTGAGTGACACGTGTGCCATTTGACTTGCGAATGTGCAACATTTCCATTAAAGCTGGGTCAGAGATTGCTCTATATGCAAGGCACAGATCACCTCTGTGCAGTCTGTATGACACATAGTAAAGTGACAATGATTTCAGTCTGTCTGCATAAGCCAAATAGTGAAGACCTTGAATTTTCTTTGTAAGGAGCCCTTGTGGTCTCTCCAATTGCTGCAGGTGTTTGGAAAGGAACATACCAAAGGAAGTCTTGTACATGATGAGGGAAGAGTATGGGCAGGTTGTTATAACCATTTTTTTTTCCTGGAGGCAATGCCTTTACTTATGAGATGAGCAATATAAAATGCTCTTCTTAAAACTATGGAGACATGGTGATCGAACTTAAGGTTGCTGTCGACCTGTGTGCCCAGATCTCTCACCACTGACTGTGTGCTTAGGGTATTGCTATTGATGTGGTAGTTTGTAGGAATATCACTCTTGCCAAAGGGAATGATAATGCATTTTTGTGCATTAAGTTTAACACCATGAATTTGGCACCAGTCATTAGTCTGCGTAAGATCTTCTTGCAGGATGCTGACATCACTGGAGGTGTCAATGATCTTTCCCAGTTTGCAGTCATCAACAAACTTTGTCAGCCACAGTCCTTTAGTTTTAGCTTGTACTTCGGAGAAGTAGATTCAAAATAGTAGGGGTCCCAGAACCGATCCCTGTGGAACACCACTGGTTACATGTCTGGTGGAGGAGGAAGAGTCCCCTATTTTGACAGTATGAGTCCAATCAGTGAGCCAGTTTGCAACCCACCTGACAGTATACAGGTTGATATCCAGCTGGGTGAGTTTATCAATGATGTCTGAGTAGGGGATTGTGTCAAAGGTCTTGGTTGAGTCTAAGTAGGCCATATGCACAGATCTGTCCTCATCTAGGGCTTTTGTGACTGTCTCAAAGAAGTCCACCAAGTTTAACAGGCATGATCTCCACTTGACAAAGACAAACTGGATGAGGTTGAGTGTTTGGAGATTTTCTATATCTTTGTTAATAAGGTCCATGATGATTTATTCCACAGCCTTGCAGATAAGGATGGTCAGGCTACTGGGTCTATAGTTCCCTGGGTCTGTGGATGCACCCCCTCTGTGCAAAGGGATGACGGTAGCTGTTTACAATTCCACTGGGTCAAAGCCAGTTTTTAGGCTGTGATTGAAAAGTGTGCCCAATGGTGGGACAAAGCCAGTTTTTAGGCTGTGATTGAAAAGTGTGCCCAATGGTGATGCTAATTCCTGTTTTAACCCATGCAGAACACAGGCCAGGATGTTGTCTGGTCCCATAGGGGCTGTGTTTTTGGCCTTGGAGAGGGCATTTAAGACCTGCTCCTTGGAAATACTAGGTGGAGGACAGATATTAAGGATGTTTCGGGGTACGTGTGGTGGGGAGAGGGGAGTGAAGTTTTCACTGAACCTGTGACCCAGCAGGTATGCTATATCCACAGGTTCTGTATATGTAGTACCATTAACTACGAGTTCAGCGCAAATCTGGGCCTTACCTTTGAGGTTAAGGATGTAACTAAAGAACACCTTACAAGTTGTGGTTATCCTTAGTTAGGGAAGCTAATATGAATTCAGAGTTAGCTTTGGAGGACTTTACTAGGAGATGTATTTGCTTGTTTAGGTTGAGGAGGGAGTGTTTCCAGTTTTGAGACCATTCCTTCCTACTCTTAGACAGCAATTTCTTTCTCCTATTGTATAGCCTATTAATGTCAGTTGTCCACCAGGCAGGTTTGTTTTTCCTTGAAGATCTTGCTTTGGTTCTATCACGTACGGCAGAGTCAATACAATTGTACAGGTGCTCGTATAAAGCACTGGTCTATAACTCAGCATAGGTGTCTGTTCCATTAGTGGGAGGAGAGGCTATGAAGCTATTTATGCTGTCATGTAAGAGGCTGTAATTGGCCTTGCAGAAGTTTTTTAGTCTAGTTGTTGCTAAGGGGGGAGGGGTCTTGTGTTATAGTTACTTCTAGCGAGACTGATTTGTGGTCAGATCTCACCAGGGATGGCCACACACTGGGGGTGGTGCAGTGGTTTCCCCATGTTGGTGAGCACCAAATCCATGATGTTTGAGACCCTTGTGGGTATGTCAAACAGCTGATCCAGAGCACTGGAGTTAACAAAGCCCAGGAAACTTTGGGCAAGTGAGTTAGAACAGGTATAATCTACCCAGTCAATGAATAGTTAATTAAAAGTCACCCAAAACCAGGGTGTTTGGTTGTATCTCGATTGACTCAAGTAGATCCAAGTAGGATGAAAAGGGGTCCTATAGCTGGCAATGACCTGAAGAGTGGTCTTACCTACAGTCAATTACACCTGAAGCAATTCAAGGGAATCATGCTATTTAACCAATCTAGTGGTGTATTTATCTTTAATGAATATTGATACACCACTTACTTTAGTTCTCACGCCTTCAGTTTATGGTCTGAACATGTGGAGGGAAATGTAACCTGGTATAGCTGGGGTGCTCTCCACAGCCTTAAACCAGGTCTCAGTGACTGCACAAATGTCAGCATCTTCCAAGGTGAGGAAAGTGAGGACTGTTTCCACTGAGATCAGTTTCTGGTTTAGATTCCTATCATTTAACAGCATAACCTTGGGGTTGTTTTTAGAGGGCACTTTTACATTGGCAATTATGTTCTTGTGACATTGCCTAAAAAGGCACTATGGGGGTAGCAACAGCCTTAGCCAGTAACAAAAATCCCAGGGGTGACAGATGAAGATCATCTCTGGCAAAGCATCAAGGTCTGTCGATTGTGTCATCCCAGGCTGACAGATACTGGATCCCCTTTGAATGACACTAGAAACTAAGTCAATTGTTGAAGTCAATCATTTTTTTGTTTGTATTGAGGTATCATCCTAGATGAAGGTAAAATGTTGCTTAAGGGAAGGGTCATAACTGCCTGAGATACATAATCAGAGAGCTCAGTAATGTGTCTCTTCATATAGTCCAGGGAGGTACATCTCAAGCCATTCACACCAACATGGACTATGATGAAGTCATAACAGTGCATGTTGTTGAGATGCTTGAGTGCATGTGTGATATGACAGATCCTGGCACCTGAAAAACATCTGACCGTGACATTTTCCTTATCCAAACTGAGAGAGGGACATCTGTGTGTCTCACAACTGAGTCGCCTATGACTAAGATGTTTGTTTTTGTGTTATGCCTTAGAGGCTTGACTGGTAAGAGACTGGTGTATGATATATTTTGTGTACTATGTTCTGCAGATGTATTGGGAAGCCATAATGTTGCAGTGGTTAGCATTGCCACCTCACAGCAAGAGGTTCTCTGGTTCAATCCTCGGCTGGGGTGCCTTCTGTGCGGAGACTGCATGTCCTCCCTGTGGTCACATGGGTTTCCTCCAGGTGCTCCGGTTTCCTCCCACATCCCAAAGGCATGCTGTAGGTAGATTGGATACTCTAAATCGGCCCTAGGTGTGAGTGCATGTGTGTATGTGCCTTCCATGGAAGTGTGGGCGCCCGGCTGGCAACTCGACACTGTAAAACTCCACTGCCAATCATGAGCGATCAGGTGATTCACTGTGGCGACCCCTAACCAGGAAAAAAGCTGAAAGAAGAAGTTGTTCTGCAGAAGATGTATTATGTGAATCGTGCTTGTGTTTTTGTTTGGGAGGTCTCTGATGTTTAGATAAGCTTTTGGTAAGGACCTCCACATATGGAGGTTTATGCACTGTTAGTTGGGTAGGTGCAGGAGGTGAGGCATGCATGCTGACAACCTGCTTAGTATCAGATGAACTGACTGGTGAGCAAGAGAGCCTGGTTTATAGGTTCTTGATATAAATGCATTTCTCACATAATGAATTTGTGTGGACTAGAAGAAGTGGGATGTCAGTGTACATGACGCAAATGCTACATTGCTTCAGGATGCCCATGTTGACCAGGCTGGCTGTAGAAACTGTTTGAAATTGTCCATCCATAATCCAGGTAAGCTGATGTGGTCAGAAAACAGGAAGAGGACAGGAAGGACCAGATAAAGTAGAGGACAGGAGAAGTGGACAAAAAATACGAAGGGTAGGATCTGTGTTGGTACCACTGGAGCACCAGCAGAGTACTATGAGAAAATTTGACGGCAGAAGTGTTTGTGTCCATAGCTGTCAACGGTGCCCACAGCTGCTCTGCGGTGTGCAATGCACAAACAAGCGGAAATGCAATGCTTCTCTAGCAAACAAGAGCAAATTGATTTAAACAAATTAACCAATAAAAAATCTCAAAACGGAGCCCTGTTCCAGCAACCTTCAATCAGATGAGTTCTAACTGCACACTCCTACCACTAGGTTACAGGGGGACCCTCTCCAACAAAAGCTGGCCTGGTTTAGTGCTCAAGTTACACAAAGAGAATAAATTCAGCAGGTCTGAATCTAGTGTATGCTACAGCAAACACAGTGCAACAATTTCAGAAAAAAAAAACAGTTCAAATAAGCAGTGATATGGTAAAAATGTAGTTCAGAAGTGCAATATACAGTCAAAAATTTTACTTAAGTTTTACAGAAATCAGCAGATGCCTTAGATTGATCAGATAAATACAACAAAGTAGTGGCTGGTCGTCAAACTCTGTGGATCTTTGCTAAAACAAGTGCAAACCCATGCAAAGGCGGTGCTTATGCAGCAAACAAGAGCAAAACTGATTTTATTTATTTATTTGCAGTTGGTTTACCAGGATAGTCCATTGGGCCAATAAGAACCCGTTTTCAATGGAGTCCTGGGGAGAAAAGCTCCAAAACAAAGGTTACAAAAAGATTACAGCAGTTTACAATTTCAATCGTTTGTAGGTTAAAGACAAAGCTTTAAAACATTGGTAACAAAAAGATTACAGCAGTTTACAATTGTGGTAATTTGTGGGTTCAAGACAGAACAAAGATTAAGCATTTACAAAGGAATATTTTTTTCACTTAGTAAAAAAACTAAGATTTAAGCAGGTATAATAAAAATGTAAGGTTACATTTTGTAGAAAAACAAAGCATTGCTGCAGTAAATATATAGTTTCTTGAGTGAAATAGTAGAATAAAAGAATTATAAGATGTCATTACAGTTGGCTTATTATTTGGTGTCTGGTAATATATGGTAAAGCTGCCCATAGGAAGTGAAGAATAGGCTAGGAGGGGTGGGAGCAGGAGCATTCCCATGAGGATGTTAGATTTGAGTGCAGTGATTTTTTAAAAGCAGGGAGGTTGGTGTTGATATGGATGGAAGGAAGAACGGAGTTCCATAGGCATGCCAGGGCAAAGGACAGGAGGTTTTGTCCTGGAGAGTGACGAGGTTTGTACAGTTCTATCAGGTTTTGGTTATTAGATCTTAGGAGTCTTTGTGGCAGGTGCTTTTTAAAGGTAGAGCTGAGAGAGGGACAGAGGGAGGGATGAAAAATTAGTTTATGAGCAAAAGTAAGCTGAGTATAGGAGAGATGGTTGGGAAGCTCTAGCCAGTTAAGTTTGTGGAGAGATACACAGTGATGGGTAGATGATTTGTGGCTAGCTGCAAATTTGGCAATTTTATTATAACAAGAGGACAGTTTTGTTTTGAGAGAGGATTGTAGGTTTGTTAGCAGAGGGGCACCATAAAGGAGGGAAGGGATGAGAAATGTAGTAGCAAGAGTGAGCTTAGTAGATGTAGTGAGGAATCGATTGTGTCGGTAGAGCATGCCAAGTTTTTGGTGGGGTTTTTTTATGTTTAGTTGTAGGTGGTTATTGAATTTAAGCTGGTCGTCAATCTGGACTCCTAGTAGTTTGGTTTCAGATACCAGTTCAAGAGGTGTGTTATTCTGGCTAGTGATGGAAAATAGTTTTCTATCAATGGTGTTGGTTTTTGAGGGGGTAAATACCATAAGTTTGGTTTTTGATGCATTGAGTGCTAGATGATTGTCCATCATCCACTGTTCTGTGGTAGAGAAGGTGTCTTGAGTCAGTTTTAAGAGAGCAGGGATGGATGTGGCTGAACAGATAATTGTGGAATCATCTGCATATTGAATAAGTTTAGCATGAGGAACTGAGTGGAAGAAATCATTTATGAATATATTGAAAAGGAGAGGACCCAAAATGGAACCTTGGGGGACACCAGTGGGTGTGTTAAGGAAAGAGGAGATGGCTTTTTTCCACTTGACAGCTTGTTGTCTGTTGGAGAGATAGCTGGTGAACCAATTGAGAGAGGAATGGGATGGGTTTAGGTTAGATAGTTTAGTTAGGAGAAGGTTGTGAGAGATAGTATCATAGGCTTTAGAGAGGTCAAGAAAGAGCGTAGATACAGTAGAGCCAGAATCTCTGGCTTTATTTACAGTTTCCAGGAAGGAAAGGAGGGCAGTCATGGTGCTGTGGCTGGGTCTGAATCCGTGTTGTGTGGGAGTTAGTAAGTTATTATCTAAGAGATAGGGAAGGAGTTGAAGATGGATACATTTCTCTAGAAGTTTTGATATAGGAGAGAGGATGGCAATGGGGCGAAAGTTAGTAATATTGTTATTATTGCCTCCTTTGTGCAGGGGGATGATGAATGCCCTTTTCCAGAGTTTGGGTACAAGCCCTTCTTGGATAGAACGATTGATTAGGATGCTGATGGGGAAGGCAATCGCTTCGGCAGCTATGCTGAGGAAGGATGAGGGAATGTTATCGGGGGCATTGATGCATGGTTTTAGCTTTTGCAGGAGTTTTCTTATGGTAGAAGTAGGAATGGGTTTTAGGGAGAATGGTGGGAGTTGAGAGATTGGAGATGAAGGGGATGACAAGAGGGGAGAAGCAGAAGTAGGGGGTGAGGTGTTATTAGAGAAGGATGAGGTTAGTTTGGAAATAGAGGCTATGAAAAAAAGAGTTGAATTGGGTAGCCAGATCTATATCTAGTGCATTTGGGTCTGGGCTTGGGTTTTCTGCTGAGCCAAGTTTTAGGAGGGTAGTGATGCCTTTCCAGAATTTTTGAGGATTGGTTTTGTGGTTGTTTTGGAGTAAGGAGAAGTAATTCTGTCGATCTGCTGTGATAAGTTTTTTAACGGTATTGCGGAGTGTTTTGAATTCATTAAGGGTGGTTAGAGTTTTGCTTCTTTGGTACTGTGCCCAGGTTTTGTCTCTAAGTCGCATGGCAGTTAGTGTGTTTTTTGTTAGCCAGGGGGCAGTTTAAACAAATTAACCAATAAAAAAGCTCAAAACGGAGCTCTGTTCCAGCAACCTTCAATCAGATGAGTTCTAACTGCACACTGCTGCCACTAAGGTGCAGGGGAAACCTCTCCTGCAAAAGATGTCCTGGTTTAGTGCTCAAGTTATAGAAACAGTACTAGGATCAGCATGTCTGAATCTAGTCTATGCTATAGCAAACAAAGTGCAAAAGTTTCAGAAAAAAATGTTGGTGCTTCTCTTCCTTTTAAAATACTGTTAAACAAAACTTTCCAGATCTTTATTACTTTCTTCCCTCCTAGCTTCCAATCCATACCTCTCAACCTCTTAGAGCAAGAAATATGGACAAAGCCATAATTAAAAGTGGGACAAAGGCCCAAAAATAGGGACAATTTTTAAATATTGCTCTTACAAACTTAGAAAGTTGATAGAATAACAGGTTTTACATTAGCACAACTTTTCTGAAGGATATGAAGTCTGAAACTCAAATGTCTGTCTTTATATTCTGACTTCAGTCTTTAATGAGTTGCCACTAATTTGCCAGAAAACCACAAACTTATGCAAAATGGACCAAAATATGAGGCAAAAATCTGGGCATTCTGTGAAAAAGTGTACAGTTGAGAGGTATGTTCCAAACTTCCACAAGAATACAATTTATTTCTGCAGACTTTCATGTAGATTGATTATACATCACCCTTTTTATCTCATCTCCTCCTATTCTAACTGTTAGTAACTGAGACTCATCTGCCTCTAACCTTGGCATATTTAATTCTTCTATAAACATTTCTATTTGTACTTTTTATAGATTTCCTAATTTCTCTGCTGTATATAGATGGTCATAACATTTCTGAAATATCTCTAATATCGCTACAGGATCTCGGTTTATTTTCCTTATTATAGGTTCCCTAAGCTTACCAACACAGCCCTTTCAACTTTCTGTTTCCAGAATCGTGCTAAAAGTGTTTGTGTTCTGTAGTTACTATCAAAAAACAGTTGCATAACAGCAGTCGTTATACACTCATGCATAGTACTTGGGTAGTATCTTATTTTCTCTTTAGCACTCTGCAGTTCTGTGAGATTCCCTCTTATTCTGCAATATTTTAACCTTTGTCAGTCACTGTAAATAATTCTTGTTACTTCTCACTTTTTCTTTTATTTACACCCTATTTTTTAAGCTCCACTTTCATTTTATCTCACTCCCTAGCTATGTTTTCTGAAAAATGTCTATCTTCCCTAATAAATCCCAAATAATTTCCACTACCCATTCCTTAAATTCCTCTCTGTTAAACAGATAGGTGGGGGAAGCATCAGTGTCTCATTTTTATTTCATCACCCTCCATTATTTTAATTATGACTTCACATGAAATTAAATACTTATTAGAGATGTATCAAAAATTTCAATTAATGCACATGTTCCCGTGAAACATAATTTCTCTCTAGCCCAGTCCAGTTTTTGTATCTTGGGGAATAATATGTAAATTCTCTCTGAACTCAGACTACTGAATTCACATCTTCCATACCAAATATTTTCAAAAATTTCTTCAAAAATCAAACCTCTTTTGTTATATTTTTCCCTTTTAGGCCCCCCATATACATCCTCACTGTTGCAAATGAAATTCCAGTCCCCACCTATAAGTAATATTCTCTTCTGAAAGCTGAGTTTTTCTCCCAGGATTTTCTTAAGCTCCATAAAAAGAAGTTATGTACTCACCATAATGTTCCATGTTTGTAGTCCCTCTCTCCCTTCATTCTTACACATGGGTTCGGAGCTGATCCTCGGCTCCGACTCGGCCTTTATACAAGCTCAAAGTCATCTAGTTGGCTCGTGGCTAGGTAGGTATCCCATGGTGCACCAGTACAATCCCCAGATCTTGTTTGCTGCTAACTAAGAGAAATAATAAAAAAACATACAGAAAGAACCCAATAATAAAAGATCTCCAGTTAATAATAATAATTGTTTTCCCCTGTCTCCAGATCTTTCTAGGATGGGGGTAGGAGGGTGGGTTCGTAAGAATGAAGGGCAAGATGGACTACAAACATGGAACGGTGAGTACCTAACTTCTTTATGTTCTGTAGTCCTATCTCAACTACATTCTTACAGATGGGACAGCATCCCTAGCACCTTATTCTTGGGTAGCTCAAGGAAAAATACCCCAGAGTACCGTGGAACCAAATGAAGCTCTACCCCTGGAGGTCAAATCCAATTTGTAATGAGTAATAAATGTGTGAGGGGTAGCCCAAGTTGCTGCTGCACAGATATTATCAAGTGGGACCCTGGTTTGAAAGGCTGCAGAAGTAGACTGAGATCTCGTAGAATGAGCCTTAATTTTGAAAGGTAAATGCTTACCATCAGAAGACTAAATGTAAGCTATACAGCTAGAGATCCAATTAGAGAGGGTCACTTTGGAAACTGGTAGGCCTAATCTGGGGTCGGAGAAGGAAATAAATATTTGGTCTGACTTCCTGAATTCCTTAGTCCAGTGCAAATAAAAACGTAACTGTCTATGAACATCCAGCTGATGAAACCTGTATTCTGCTGCGTTGGAATGATTAGGGAAGAACACCGGAAGCTCTATGGATTGGTTCAAAGTGTTATGGGAACAGACCTTGGGGACAAAGGATGGATTAGTACGAAGAGATACTCTGTCTGTCTTTGTGAAATATCAGATAAGGGGGGTTGACAGACAGTGCTTGTCACTCTGACACTCGTCTAGCAGATGTGATTGCCACCAGAAACAAAGTTTTCCAAGACAGAAATTTCAAAGGAGACAAATGAGATGGTTCAAAGAGTGGCAAAGTTAATTTGGACAGAACAAAATTCAAGTCCCATGAAGCAACCGGTTCCTGAAGGGGAGGTCTTAACAAAGTGGCACCTTTAAGGAAGGTCTTGCACAACCTATGTGACATCAGATTAGAATCTTGTAGACCTAGATGAAAATTAGAAATCACTGCCAATTGAACCCTGATAGTGCCAGACGCAGATACCTGGTGAAAACGTTCAGACAATAATTCCAAAACCACAGGAATAGAAGAGGTATAAGGGTCAACATTCCTTTCCTCAGCCCAGATAGAGAACCTCCTCCATTTACGGGAATATAATTTCCTAGTGGAGGGATTTTGAGAAGATGTAAGGATATGAGTCACTGAGGGTGAGAAGTTGTGAAGCCTGACTAGGGGTGAAACTGGAGCAGCCAAGCTGTCAAATTGAGGGTGTGGAGGCTGGGATGAAGAGAGCCTGACATGTGTGTCAATAGATCTGGCACTGACTCCGGAGTCCATGGGTCATCTAGTAGATGAGGCCTGAGAAAGGGGAACCAAATCTGATGAGGCCAGTAAGGAGTGATGAGGATCAGTTTGCTTCCCAGCTGTTTCGCTTTCTGAATCACCTTGGATATGAGAGGAAAGGGAGGGAAAGCATAAAGGAGACCCAGAGGCCAATTGTGAACAAATGCGTCTCTCGGTGACTCCCCCGGAGGGGGGATGAGGGTGAAATAGCTGCTGCATTTGGCACTAATTGGGCTGGCAAAGAGATTGCAGCAAGGCTGTCCCCATCTGCAGAAAAACTGCTCCGCTATTTCCAGCTTCAGAGACCACTCGTGAGGCATCAAAATTGCCCAGCTGAGTTTGTCGGCTATCGCGTTGGTTGTCCCCGGAATGTGTGTCGCCACCAGAAAGTGCTGGGAAGAAATCACCCACTTCTAAACC
Organism: Protopterus annectens; assembly: GCF_019279795.1. Taxonomy (NCBI): domain Eukaryota; kingdom Metazoa; phylum Chordata; order Ceratodontiformes; family Protopteridae; genus Protopterus; species Protopterus annectens. The sequence continues at coordinate 1,288,082,066 of NC_056726.1, read as the reverse complement.
CAAATGGCCTCTCGACAGAGTGGGTATGATCTGGTTCCACCTTGTTTGTTGATATACCATACTACCGACATGTTGTCTGATTGCATTGCCATCGTCCCAAGAGGAAGAAAGTCGTGAAGTGCTTGCAACGCTAGGAGCACCGCCCTCATCTCTAGAACACTGATATGCAGGTGAGCCTCATGATCTTGCCATGTGCCTTGGACAGTCCTGCCTAGATAATGCCTCCTCCCACCCTATCTGTTTGGTGTCCGTGGTCATAGTGGCAACGGGTTGGCGAGGGACAAATGGAGTGCCCGTGGTTAACTGATTGGGTTGAATCCACCAAATGAGGTCCTTCTTGCAAGAGTCTGTTAACAGAATGTGGTGAGTTAAGGGCAGTTGTTGGAAGGACCACTGGGACGACAGGAGCCACTGAAGAATCTGCATGTGTAGTCTGGCTAGTGGCACTAGCAGTATGGTAGAAGCCATAGTCCCTAGAAGCTTCAGAACAGTCTTGGCCTTGACTTTTCGGAGAGGGAGAAGATGGTGAATTTGAAGTACCAGATTCTGTGCCCTTTCTACTGGAAGAAGAGCCAACATGGCTACTGTGTCTATTTCTGCGCCTATAAAAATCACAAACTGAGAGGGCAATAAGGCAGATTTTTTCCAATTTATAGTAATCCCCAACTAGGCACAAAGTTGAATAGTAGCGTCCCTGATCTGAAGAAGTAGATGCCTGGTGGAGGCAGTCAGGAGCCAGTCGTCCAGATACAGAAACACCTGGAATCCTCAACATCTCAGGTGAGCTGTCACTACTGCCATACACTTGGTGAACACCCTGGGGGCTGTGGTGAGACCAAAGGGCAAAGCACGAAACTGATAATGACTGTCTCCCAGCCGGAAGTGTAGATGACTTCTCAATGCCCTGTCCATTTTTATGTGGTAGTAAGCATCTTGGAAGTCTATTGAGCACATCCAAGTGTCTTTCCCTAGTAACGGGAGTATAGACTGCTGTGTCACCATCCAGAACTTGCCCTTCTTTATGGATTTGTTTAATTTGCTGAGGTCCAAGATGGGCCTGCAGTCCCCTGTACATTTTGGCACTAAAAAGAATCTGGAGTAAGTTCCAAATCGTATTTGGTCTGCAGGGACGGTTTGGATGACTCTTTTTGCCAGCAACTTGTTGACTTCCACAGTTGCTTGATCCCTGTGATTGGGTGGAACATCCGGGATCCTCTTGGGGACGTGAGGTGGCAGAGAAAAGTGTATGGAATAACCTCTAGTGATAATTCTTTGTACCCATCTGTCTTAAGTGATACTTAGCCAGGCTTCCAGATACAAAGAAATGCGACCCCTGACCAGCTCCAGGGAAGCATAGATGGGCCCCACATCAGGAGTGCTGGTAGGGCCGGCCCTGAAACGAATCATGGCCTCCCTGGTTCTGTGGCCCGCCCCTACCTCTAGGGCGACATTTACCATTTCCTCCTCCTCCTCTGTCTCTGAAGGAGGAGTCACCCTGTGCATCCTGGAAAAACCTCTGGGACTTCTTGAACCATATATTACCACCTCTCTGACCCTTGGGATATGGTCTAGAGGGGACGTTAAAACGTACTCCCATGGCAGAGAGTGTTTTCCCTTCTTGCTCGCACTGGGTGAGTGTGTCCTTTACCTTAGGTCCAAACAATGAAGAACCATCAAAGGGGGCATTGGTAAAGGTAGACTTGAATGGTTCCACAAAATTACACAAGCACATCCAGGAATGCCTCCTTAGGGAAATTCCTGAACCCACTGCTCTGCTTGCTCCATCGGCTGCATAAGAGATGAGCCTCATGGACGAGTTGACAATAGAATTCAAGGTGGAAAATTGGGCAGACACCTTCTCAGGGACTCCCTCAGTGGATGTACCTTGTAGAGTCTCTCCTAACTCCTTAATGAGATCTCTCTGAAGCCTCGTAAAGTGTGTTAGGTAGTTCGGTGATCTAAGAGTAAATCCCACTTATGAAAAGATACGCTTCCCGCATCTGTCCATCGTTTGAGATTCTTTATTCGGCAGACGGACAGAAGAAGTCTCCACTAGTTCCTTCTTAGTGGCCGCTGCCACCACCATGGCATCTACAGGAACAGTCTTTGACAAAAATTCCTTCTCCTTGGGAGCTAACAGAAATTTATTTGGTCTCCTGGGGACTGGCTCCACGGTATCAGAAGTATCCCACACCTTCCGATTAACGAGGTCTAACAGTTCGTTGAAGGGTGGAGACACCCAAGAGGTTGAAGGTTGAGACCTGAAAGCCTTCAGGTACACCAATTCCTCATCAGAAGGGGTGACAGTGGGCCAGCCACACCTCTGCTTAAGGATCTCCAAGATGTCTACAAAGGAAACACCATCAGAGGATGACTTGGGGGTCCCTTCTGACTACTCAGTGTCAGTGTCAGAGGTAAGAGACACGTCCTGGGAGTCTACATGCTTGCATGTCCTCTTCCGTGGGGGCTCCTCGGAAGGATATTCCGGGGAGGTCTCAGAAGAATGGGGGCAACCAGCCGGGGGCTCCTGAGGCTGCGGGTCTCTGCTGTCCAGAGAGGGAGTAGCTGCTGAGACAGAAGTAGGTGCCCTAGGGGGAAGAGTGTCAGTACCCCTGGTAGGAGCTGATGATCAGGACAGCACACTCCTCATCATCTCGAATGCCAACCTCTCTGTCTCTGAAGACCTCCCCAGCTCCAAGGAGACTGAGGATGCCATCGGCTCTGAGATAGATGTAGGGTCCGAGCTCACCCTAGCCGACCCACCATGAGGAAGGCTCAGAACTGAAGATGTTCAGTTCCAGGAGTCCCTGTTGGGGCTGACTGGGGAGCTTCAGCTCCTAGACACCACAGATGGCACCGAATGTGTCGGAGTGGAACTCGGCTTCAAAACAACTTCAGGAGGAGCTGGAACCGAGGGATCCACCAGCAGTACTGAACACTCCAGCTCTGAAAGTCCATCATGGCTCAGAGGAGGAATTACAGAAGGGGTAATGGACTCAAGTGGCCCCGGAACCAACTGGATCGGAGCCAACAACATTTTAGGTAAGGCAGATGACTTCAGGAGTCTCAGCACTACTCTCTCCACATCTTCTTCCGATAAGCTCCTGGAAGATCTGAAAGACAGTGTGGGAGAACGGGCTGTCTGGAGTATGGATGACCTTAATGTAGGGGAGACCGGTAAGGGATCCCTAGACTGGCTCCGATGTCTGCTATCAGTGGTCGGCTCTGAACTACCTGGTGCCGACACTGTAGCCATAGTAGTAGTAGTACCCTTGATCGGCTCTGAACTCAGTGGAGCCGAGGAGGCAGCAGATTTGTCAGTTTTAGAAATTTTGAGAGGCGGCTCCGATGCACCAGCTGGTGCCGGGGAGGGCCTCTTAGAAGATTTAGATTTTTCCTTTTTCAATCCATGTGACTTAGAAGAGGGGGAAGAGCTAGCCAGATCTTCCTCAAAAGAGGGCTTAAGGAGACCTTTTAATATAACTTTATTCTTTCTCTACTGCAATACCCTGGCACTAAATGAATGACAAAATAGGCATGTTTCTTGTAAGTGGATGGCCCCAAGACAGCATACGCAATTATTGTGGCCATCCGTTATAGACATCTTCTGTGAACATTTCACACACTTTTTAAAGCCAGAGGGCTTATGATCCTTGACCTCCTTAGACATCTCACAGAAGATCGCCAATCAGACACACAGAGAAGAAAGGGAAAGTGGGAGGACTAAGTCCTCTAATTTAAATGGGTCTAGCCCTTAAAGTACTAGCAGATAAACAACCATGAGGATTAGGCCCTCTAACTTAAACGGGCCTAGCCCTGGTAAGAGAAAAAAGGGAGAAAACCTAGGTCCTCTAACAAAAGTGGACCTAGAAGAGGAAAAAGTTCAGAAAGACAAATCTAACAGTCTGGCGCACACACCGGAGAAAAAATAACAATCTCTAATAAGTCGAGGAGAGAATGAAGGTTAAAACCCCATTCTAACTGCAATACAAATATGGGGAGAGCTCCTCAAGCAAAAGCTAGTTATTTTAAGCTAAGAACATGCTCAGAAAAAAAAACTATTAGAATACATACATATATATATATATATATATATATATATATATATATATATATAGAGCAAGCCTAGAGAAAAACTAACTGGCACACAGGATACCAATGAGAACTATAAGGTCAATGGCCAACTGTTCTCAGAAAACGTAACACAGGAAGAAACCCAGTAAATGTTAAACTATCTAACTACAAAAACAACACCAGTAACAGCTATATAAAGCTATCTAAATATGAAAAACAGCAGAATTTAGCCAAAAAATCAGCAAAATGTGTTAGACTTAGCCACGGCCAAGAAGAAGCACATCTGAACTCATCGACGTGGCAGATGAGATCTGGGGATTGTACTGGTGCACCATGGGATACCTACCTAGCCACGAGCCAACTAGAAGACTTTGAGCTTGTATAAAGGCTGAGTCGGAGCCAAGGATCGGCTCCGAACCCATGTGTAAGAATGAAGGCGAGATAGGACGACAGAACATCAGTAATTTTAGGTAGAATATAAATAAATGCCGGTGCAATCCTCCTCCCTTGCCAATAGCCCCTTACTCCTACAAATCTACCATTATTGTCTTTTTTTCCTCTTTCATCAATGTTGGAGTCCCTCTAGCAATTAATAAAAGTACCCCCCTTTTCTTTTGCCCAAGGTATTCCATTGAGTAACCATCCTGAGATCCTTTATAAAAAAAATATTCCCAGAACATGCCCATAAACTATTAAATTAATACAAACACAGAAAACTATGTACATCTTCAAATAATGAAGTTTCACTCTCCTAATAGGAACAGTTGTCCTAGACTTACAGCTACACTCACAGGATTGAATTGACCTACAAAGAAGGGTATCCATGCTAAGACCGTAAATGCAAACACCCTTAAAGAATTAGTCCATACTCCCACTAGAGGCTCCAACATCCTGCACCTCGTACTGACAAATATGGGAGAACACTGCACCCCTCCTTGTCACATCCACCCTGGTAATGTCCAGCCAAAAAGCTGTCTTCTTCAAAACCAAATTAACTTGTTATCTCCAGTAACCTCAGTAACAAGAAAACTACCTTTTATTAAGCAATGGTTTATCAAAATCCAATGCCCTTCCAAACCCAGAGAACACAGCACCCTATGCAGATTTTTTTTCACAGAAACTAAATACAACCACGTCATTGCCTGCACAGAGGCTACAGTATCTACCAGAAGTAAGCCCATAACTAACTCCAAAAACAAACCAGTCTGGTGGAATTCCAAATTAAACAATATTCACAACTTCTTCTTCTTCTTTCGGCTTTTCCCAGTTAGGGGTCGCCACAGCGGATCACCTGTCTGCTCATGATTGGCAGTGGAGTTTTACAGTGTTGAGTTGCCAGCCTGGTGCCCAACCTTCCATGGAAGACACAGACACACACACACACACACACACACACACACACACACACACACACACACACACACACACACACACACAGACACTCTCACACCTAGGGCCAATGTAGAGTATCCAATCCACCTACAACATGTCTTTGGGAGGAAACCGGAGCACCCGGAGGAAACCCACGTGACCACAGGGAGGACATGCAGACTCTGCGCAGAAGACAACCCAGCCGATGATAAAACCGGAGAGCCTCTTGCTGTGAGGTGGCAATGCTAACCTCTGCACCACCGTGTCCGCCCAAACAATACGCACAACAAAAGTTAAAAAAAAATCCTGACAAAAATCAGGAAGTGTAAATCCCACAAAGATAAGAACTTTCTCATCAAATGAAACAGGCAATTAGGTGGGATAATTAGGTCAAATAAAGCCAACTTTGAGGTTAACACATGCTCCAAAGACCTCTACCTCATTACCACAATCAACAGAACATGCTTGAGGGGCAGGTTCATAACCCAGAGACTGCCCATGCTATGGAATAAGACTTGCCATACATGTCAAACAGAGCACCTCACTGGCCGTCTTCAAGAGAAATCTTGATGAGTGGATGAGAAATAGAAAATTCACCTTGGGGATCACTCCAGTGGCTTTACTCAACAGAGGCACTGGGAACTAGGGTTGGGTAGCATGATGCCAGGGTAATCCTATGGGCTAGGCTTGTAAAGGCTCCAGGGCCATTAACCTAGTACACACCTATGAACCTATAAGATAACCTCCCAGGCAAAAGATAACCATAAGCACTTCTTCAGCAATGTCAGAAACCTCAAGGGCAGCAAAGCAATGTGGTGAACTGGTGGTTAATGATGCTACATTCACTGAGCCTGGTAAAAAAGCGAATCTGTTGGCTGCAGATTCAGGTCTTACTATATTCCCTTATTAACCCCCCCCCCAAAAAAAATACAGACTACTGAGAGGCAACCTGTGCCTGGTGTACAAGTCATCTTTGGACCCTGCTCTAATGAACCTTTTGCACATCCACAAAACAAACAGCATCAGAACTACTAGACTCAAAGATCTACATTTTGCTTGAGACATAAATAGGACATGTTGGAAAGAAAGATATGTATGTCAGAAAATTCACATTCTCTGGAACAGGCTCCCCATCTACGTGAAGCAAAGTCCCTCCCTAAACGAATTCCCATTCTCTGGAACAGGCTCCCCATCTACGTGAAGCAAAGTCCCTCCCTAAACATATTTAAGCATAACTTGGACCAGTGGATGGGAAATCAGAAATTCACCCCTGGTCTGGTGCCTATGTCTCTTATGGTCAAAGGCAGCCAGTAAATCGTGCCATAACCAAAAATCACCCCATATATAAATATTGGATCATAATAATTCTGGGTCACATTTAGGTTTCACAGCTAGATTTATAAAGGCTGTAGTGGTTGTTATCCTTTTATACATCTGTGAATCTATATATATATATATATATATATATATATATATATATATATATATATATATATATACACACACACATATATATATATATATATATATATATATATATATATATATATATACACACACATATATATATATATAAATATATGATATATACAGATATATATATATATATATATATATATATATATATATATATATATATATAGTGTGTGTGTGTGTGTGTGTGTGTGTGTGTGTGTACAGGCATATGTGTATGATTGCATCTTTATGTGCATTTAGAAGCCATGTGTCTGAAACACTGGTATGTCCTTGCATTTGCATACATCCCACAGGCCTCCACTACAGGATGTTTACTGTATTACACAGTGAAGACTTCTGAAGCAATTTATCCAAGCCAAATGCTCCTGCTTCAACACAGGATATATCACCTAACCCATCCCCTTTGCAAGTGTATTCTGCAATGTTAAGGTTCACTGAAAATTGACCCAGTTTAGAAACTAATGTTTATATTGTACATTACACTCTGGTTGACTGTAGATTGCACATTGCACTGTGCTTGTTCACTGAAATGTATATACACAGTGTTTTATTATGTAATTAGCCTAAACTATTCTATTATTCCTTACATTTCTGCATTTTTTGTTTGTTTGTGAAATGTTTTCTATTTCACCAGAGCAGAGTCTGAAATTGGTCAACACTGGTCAAAGCACTACCCCAGTAAAGAAATATAAATGAATAAATAAGCCCCTAGCTTAGCTGAGTCTTTCTTGCAGTTTTTACTGAGTGCTTTGTCTGTATGACCTTTTTATCTTTTGCTTGGATGTTGTTTGTATATCGCTTAACTGCTATGATTTTTGGCCCTTATAGTCTTTTACATGCTAGATTTACAGAGTTCCTCATTAAGTCAGACTTGTTTGGGAGTACATACTTTATTAAATATATAAACTAAACCTATACAAAGAGTCACTAGCAGAAACGTTTATAGAGTCTACAATCTAAAGATGTTCTGTTGTGAAAAATAAGAATGTGCTCCTATTTTTGACCCACTACTATGATTTTTAAAGGCTAGTGCTATGATTTTTAGTGCCCGGAGGTTGAGAGATAAGGTTGTTTGGGACAGTTTGCAGGCACCTTAATGTTTATGAGGATAAAGCTTTGTTTTAAGCCCTTGTTTTCTAAAATATAGCCAAACAATCACCTTATGCTGTACTAATGGCTGAAACAGGACGTGCCTACATTTAGGGGGCTAAGCTTTATTGATCTGAATGTATCCATAAAGACTTAGAAAGTAAAAAAAAAAAATCATAGGATTCAGAAGCCATGTAACTGAAACAATGATATATCCTTAAGGGGTCATATGTATATATCCCACGGAGGTTTAAGGCATTAAACAGTGAAAACTCCAACTAGCTATATATATGTTTTTTATTATAGAAACAAACAAATCCAGAACTTGAAATAATGTACAAAAAATGAGGTTTAATTAGGCTTCTAAAACTCACAAACCAGTTTCATTTAATCAAGGTTGGTCAGTGTGAGCTACATAAAAAACAAAACCAACTGTTTATGTAGGCTAATACTTGTATTGCATAATCTCCGACCCAGTATGCAAAACTTTCCTGTACATTTAATAAAAAATTCAAATAATATAAAGAAACATGTTGAACAATAAAAATAATCAAAAGGATATTTCACAGAAAGCACATCCTCATTATTTAAAAGTGAAATACATTGACAAACAGTGGGTAAGAAATCATAGCAAAGCTCACTATACTTTAATAAGTTAGCTGTAGCACCATTCTTCCTAAATAGGAGAGGGGTGCAAATGAAGAGATGAAGAAATCAGCAAGCAAAGGACAGTAGTACTGCTTTACTGAATTCATCTTTAAATCTTAGTGAGTACCTTCATGAAATGGACCCTGTTTTTTTACAAAATCTCATCAAGACGACACTGATATATAGGTTCATAGGTGTTTACTAGGCTAAAGACCACAAGGGCCTTGTGTTCCAAATCTCTGACAAGTTCTTTTTTTTTTTTTTTAAAGAATTTTATTAAATAATTATTAAAATGAACAAATATTTCCATGAAATTATAACATTTTTTCTTTAAAGTTAAAAAACAATAAATTAAAAAAATAAACTTTCTACTATATAAACCAATGTAACTAAACTATGTACAAAGATGTTCATCATGCAAAAAAATGTTCTTAATGTAGCTGTAGGATTAATAAAAATCATCTGTTTACATAAATTAATAAACAATTTTTCTAGTTCATACATGATATTCCATGAATTATATAATGTAGTATTCCTAGATGATCTAGATTTAATAGTTAACATTTCCAAATTACACGTTTCAAGGAGTATATTTTTAAATTCCAAAAATGTAGGTGCTGTACTAGATTTCCAATTCTTAGTGATTGTTTTTCTAGCTATAGATAGTATAGACCAAACCAAAGGGTACTTATATTCTCTTTTACACAATCAGGAACAGGAGTATTAAATAAAACAAGTGATTTAGATATAAAGAAATTATCAGTAAAAATTGCTTGCAACAAATTATTGATATCATCCCAAAATTTTCTAAAATATATGCAATTATAAAACATGAGACCAGTCAGCATTCAATTCAATATTACATCTCCAACATGTTATATTCTTTTTAGAAAATACACTTATATTATGAGGAGTGATAAATGATTTAAAAATCTCCATGTGAATAATTTCCATTTTAAAGAAGTAGTAGTCATACTTGCTGATTGTAAAATATTAAATTTGTCTTTCTCAGAAGGGGGATTATTATTAATTAAAGAAAAATATTTCCAATAATTATCTGAATGTGTATCTAAATCACATTTAATTGCCCTATAAATGTTTGATAACTTGTTATTAGCAGGATATTTATGCAAAACTGATAAAATCATTTATTGTATTAGCTTGGGAATTTTTTTCCTTATTATAGGAGACATAGAATCCAATTTTTTTTAATACATATTGTCTAGCTTCTTGAAGCTCTAACCATAAACAAGAATCAAGTTTATACTCTTCCAAGAGTAAACTATTGGATTTTATCTCATTATTTATCATCATTTGGTACCAAAATGTTAAATGCTTTTGCTGAAATATAGACATTTTTGTATAATTTGAAGAGAAAATAGATCTGTGTGTGTAGGCTATAGGGAAGAGTAAAAAAAAGCAAATCCTTATATATATTATATTTAAATATAAAATCTTTTAATGATTTTAAAAGAAAAACTATATACTTAAGAGTTAAAACTCAGAGAAGAAAATTCAGAAATATAATCTTTTAACCTCCAAATAAATGGATTATTAATTATATTTAGCTTATAGGAGCTGTTTATATCTTTGGTATTTTGTGACAATACCTCTATAAACTTTTTCCACTTAGCAGTATATTCTACATCAATGAGATGAGAGATTGTATTGAATACTGATGAAATTGAATACATTTCTAAATTTGGTAAGTCTATACCCCCATTATTCCAATTATACATATGGTATGTTTATGCAATCCTTGGCTTATTTGGGAACCACAAAAACTTCTGAATCACTGAATTACATTTTTTAATTATTTGGTAAGAAGGACGTATAGATAAAGATTGAATTATATGTAAGATCTGGGGAGAAGGATCATCTTTATTATTAAAAGTTTATCATCCATAGAAAAGGGTAATTTGTTCCATTTATTTATTAAATATTCTATCTGTAATAGACTTTTATTATAATTTATTTGAATGGTATCTTTAATATTGTTAGTAATAATTATACCTAAATATGCTATTTGTTGAGACTGAGCTATATATTCATTATATTCATCAGGTATATTGTATTTTTTTGAACCTGTTAAAAGAATTTGTGTTTTATTATTATTAAAAGTAAGGCCGGAAGTTTTTTGAAAATATTCCATGTTTTTAAAAAGTTTTTGTATAGATTCCCTTCTACTCCCAAGAGTAATCAATATGTCATCTGCAAACATTTGTATTGTAGATGATATAGTGGGGTTTAACTTGTATCCTTCAATACCTGTATCATGTCTTATTAAATTTGCCCATGGTTCCATAACTAATGAAAATAAAAGAGAGGATAAAGGACACCCTTGCTTAGTACCTTTTACTATTGGTATATTTTGAGATATACTAGTGCCAATTTTAACATAAGCTTGGCTACCTTCATATAACAGAGTGATAAGATTGATAAAATTATTGGAGAAATTTCATTCCTTTAATAGAGTGAACAAATATTCCCATGTAACTGAGTCAAAAGCACAATTTATATCTAAACTAACTAGGGTTAAATTTGTTTTAAGATTTTTCACCGAATCAATTAAAGTTAATATTCTTTTAGTGTTATCATATGAAGTTCTCTTCATTATAAATCCCGTTTGATCACTATCAACTAATTTGGGTAAAAGTGTTTTAAGCCTTTCTGCATAAATGGATATAAATAATTTGTAATCAGTGTTTAATAGGAGATGGGTCTATAGGAGGTACACTTAGAGGATCTTTGTTAGATTTTAAAATAGGAGAAATAAAAGTGTATTTCCAAGAAGGTGGAATTATGTTTTTGTCCTGAACAAGATTAAATACTTTATAAAGCAATTTTAGAGCATTTATAGGTAGTAATTTGTAAATTTCAGGAATGATGCCGTCATTACCTGGTGCTTTATTTTGCTTTAATTTGGTAATGTGAGTTTGAAGTTCTTTGAAAGATATTTGTTTATCAATAGAAATCCCTTGTTCCTCTGAAAGTCTTGTTTTAGTGTATTTATTAATAAATGTTTTTATTTCCTCTTTAGAGTTAATTTCAGTAGTTGTTTGGTTTATGTTTATAAAAAACTCTCTAAATTCAGTTAATATGTTATGAATTTCCAATACCATTTTTCCTTTTTTAGGGGAGAATATTTCATTAATATGATTAAATCTATTTAATCTTTTCATTTTATTAGCAAGAATTTTTAAGGATTTAGGGTTAGAAGAGAAATTTATAAACTTGAATTTTTCTATATTGATCATAGTTTTATGTTTTAATATTTCTAGATATTTATTATTTAACATATTTATTTATTTTCTTTTATCTTAGGTTCATAGGTTCATACTAGGCTATCTGCCCTAGGGCATTTATAAGCCTAGCCAGAGTGTGTTTGGCTTTCGCCACCCATTTTAAATTAATTTTGCTATGCCCTTTTTCGAGGTTAGTATACTGTGCCTCTGTCTAACAGTGACACAGAAGTGATACCCGGGGTAAACCTACGATCTCCCATCCACTCATCAAGATTCCCCTTGAAGAGAGTCAATGAGGGACTCTGCCTAACCTGGACTGGGATTTTATTCCAGAGTGAAGGGAGCCTCTGGGTTATGAATCTGTCCCTCCAGCATGTCCTATTTATTTCAGTGCTGAGGTTCAAGTCTCTTGATCACGTAGCTCAATGGGATTTGGATTTTCGGAGGTGCAGCATGTCCATTAATTCCGGGTTGGACATGGCTTTATACTTCAGGCACAGATCGCCTCTGAGCAGGCGGTATGTCACTGAGTAGAGCTGGAGTTTCTTTAACTGGGCAGCATATGGCATCTGTTTGAGCCCTTTGATCCTCTTGGTGAGGTACTTTTGGGGTCTTTCCAGTTGCTGCAGGTGTCTGGTAAGGTACATCCCAAAAGGGGCACTGTACTCAATTATGGGCCTGATGAAGGATGAGTAAAGAGGCACGATGACCTCCCCTGATCTAGATGTGAATACTTTCATGATTAGGTGGCTATATAAAATGTTTTTCTAACCACTTTGGCCACGTGGTTGTCAAATGAGAGATTGCTATCAACTTGGGTCCCCAGGTTCCTAATTACTTCTTCTGTACTTAATGGATTACCACCTATGTGGTAATTTGTGGGCACTTTGTTTTTGCCAAAGGGGATGACTATACACGTTTTGGCGTTTAGCTGGAGGCCATGGCTTTGGCACCAGTTGTCTGTTTCTATGAGGCCCTTTTGGAGGATGCTTGTGTCGGCTGGAGAGTCGATTATGGCGCCCAGTTTGCAGTCATCTGCGAACTTGGTCAGCCACAGTCCTTCCGTGTCGGCCTGTACCTCCGAGAAATATATACCGAACAAGAGAGGTCCCAGGACTGAGCCTTGTGGGACGCCACTTGTAACTGGTTTGGAGTCTGACATGGCTCCAGCAATTCTAACCATGTGGGTTCTGTCCTTGAGCCAGTTTGCAACCCATCTAGTGACATAGGGGTTTATATTTAAGCTGGTGAGCCTATCTATAATGCCAGAGTAGGGTATTGTAGAAGGCTTTTGCGAGGTCCAGGTAGGCTGTGTGGACCACCTTCCCCTCATCAATGGCCTTGGTGACTGTTTCAAAGAAATCGACCAGGTTTAAAAGGCAGGATCTGCCCTTAAAAAAGCCGAACTGGGTAGGATCCAGTGTCTGTAGGTCTCCAATATCTTTATTTATGAGGTCCATGATGATCCTTTCCATAGCTTTGCAGACCAAGCTAGTCAGGCTTATGGGGCGATAGTTTCCAGGATCTGTTGAGGCACCACTTTTGTGGAGAGGGTGAGATTGAACAGTAGTTTTATGTTTGGGTTTAGCTCTTCTTGGAGTTCATGTAGGACGCAGCCCGGGACACTGTCTGGTCCCATTGATGCTGTGTTTTTGCTTTGGAGAGGGCGGCTCTTACCTGAGCATCTGAGATGTCAGGGGGGCAGCACTTTGCTGGGATAGATATTTGCCCTTTTGGTGGGGGGGGGGTTGTGCTGAACCTGTCAGCTAGGATGTTGGCAATGTCTGTGAGTTTGATGTATTTTTTGTCATTTTGGACTAATTCTGAGCATATCTGGGAATTCCCACCCAGGCTCCTAACATAACTAAAGAAAGCCTTGTGATTATCCTTAATGTCCTGTGCAATTTTTCTCTCGAAGCTGGCCTTAGACGATTTTATAAGTGCCCACAGTTTTTTGCTAATACTGATCAGAGATGCCTTCCCTTTTTGGGATTTTGCTTTATCATGTAGTAGCTTCCTCCTTCTATTGTATAGTTTGTTTATGGCTGGGGTCCACCAGACAGGATGTCTGCCTTTGGAGGATTGGGTCTTGGTTTTATTTGGGATTGCATGATCCATGCATTCCTGAAGGTGTTCATAGAATGCATTTATAAAGGATTCTGCGGTCTGGGCCGTATTTTCCACAGGCTCGGGGACTTTGAAGGAGTCTACCTTGGTTTGAGGAGTGTGAAATTTGCTTTAGAGAAGTTTTTCACTGTGGTTTTCTGGGCAGGGGGTGGGGTCAGGATGTGAATATCCAGTGAGATTAGTTTATGGTCTGATCTTACCAGTGAGGGATACACTTCTGGTCTGCAGCATAGAGTCCCCATGTTGGTGATGATCAGGTCCAGTATGTTTCCCCTCTTGTGGGAGTGATAACAAGTTGTTCCATAGCATTTGAGTTTATAAATTCTAGGAACCTTTGGGCTAGGGTGTTGGAGCTAGAGTAATGCTCCCAGTCTATGTTTGGGTAGTAGAAGTCACCCAATATAATGGTGTTTGGAAAGACCTTCATATTTTCCAGTGTTCTCAGGAAGGTCGAGTGGGGTTCCTGGGTTCGGGAGGGTGGTCTGTACAGGCTATAAACTGGAAGGCAGTTTTACCCACTGTTAGTTGCACATGGATAGTCTCTGATGCTTTGTGCTGTGCCACCAACCTGGAGGTGTGGGTATCTTTGATGAATATTGATACTCCCCCTCCTTTTGCGGTTCGGTCCAAGTTTTGGGGCCGAAAAGCATGGTATGAGGTATAACTTGGTAGTGCCGGGGTGCTCTCGGGAGCCTTGAACCAGGTTTCTGTTACAGCACAGATATCAATGTTCTCCATGCTAAGGAGAGTTTTGAGTGCGTGCATCTTGATGTTTAGACTTCTGGCATTGAGTAACATTACTCTTAGTTTCTTATTCCTTGTGATACCTATGGAGGTGGGTTTGTCTTTTGAGCCTTGCCTAAAAAAGGCACTATGGGGGAAGCAAGAGCCTTTGCCAATATCCGAAAGCCCAGGGGTGACAGGTAAAAGCTGTCCCTAGTGAAGCATTGTGGCTTGTCAAGCATGTCATCCCAGGCTGACAGGCATTGGATCCCCTTTGAATGACACCAATACTTAAGCCAGTTGTTGAAATTGATCATCTTGTCTTCATATTGTGGCATCATTCTTGGTGAGGGTAAGATGCTACTCAAGGTCAGGGTCATACCAGCCTGGGCTACATGCTCAGAGAGCTCCTCTATGTCTCTTTTCATGTAGTCCAGGGAAGTACGTCTCAGGTCATTCACACCAGCTTGGACAATGACCGAGTCATATTTGTACTTGCCTTGGAGTGACCTGAGTGCTTGTGTTATGTGGCGGATCCTAGCGCCCGACAGGCAGCTCACCGTGACCTTCTCCTTGTTCAGCCTGGTGAGCGGGACATCACTGTGCCTGACGATAGAGTCACCTATTACAAGTGTATCAGGTGTGTTGTTTAGCCTTAAGGGCTGTGACTGTTCGGCACACTGGCTTTGTGAGCTATGTGTTGCACGTGTTTTGATTTGGGGTAGTGGTTGCTTGGGTGTCTGCTTTGGAGGTCTCTGCTGCTTAGGCAGATTTTTATTTAGAGCCTCCGAGTATGTTTTTGTGTGTTTATGTGTTTGGTTTGCTGTCGTGGTAGGTCTATGTGAGACTGGAATCATAGTGAGTGTGGTTTCCTTCTCCTCCTGACTGGTTACGCCAGTACTGAGTTGAGAGAGCTTAGCCTCCAGTTTGGCTATATGGTTGCATCTCTCACGTGTTGGAATTTGTTGGGAGGAGGAGAGGGCTGTCTGTGTACATCAGGCAGTTGTAACATTGCCTCAAGATTCCCAGATTCACCAACTGGACCGGAGAGGAGATTGACAACTGACCTTTGGACATGCTAGAATAGTATTGGGAATTCCTTTATAATTGAAAAAAGGGCCAATGGGGAACAAGGTACTCAAGGGGAGTTTGTGAGGGTGTAGTGCTTTTAATTTTTTAGTGCTGACTTATATATTTGCTTTAGTGAGCAAGTGCCAGGTAACTTAAATGCAATGTGTTACAGGTAACTTAAATGCAAAAACAATAAACAGTAAGTGTCTTTCAAGTGAAACAAGGAAATAAGTACAGTAAGCAATGCAGATATCACTAGGGATCCACAGAAGTGCTGAAAAGCCGCATTTTAGGTGGAATTAGCATTTCAGGGAAATAACAAGCAAACAAGCATACAAACAAAGCTAGATTCAGCAGGCCTGGATCTAGTCTATGCTACAACAAACAAGGTGTACCAATTTCAGTAAGAAACAGTTCAAATATGCAGGCACTATAAGCCTTTAACCAGAAATTCCCAGCTCAGAAGGGCAGAGTCCAGCCTCTCCTCCCACAAGAGTGCAGACCACGAACCTTCTTAATGTAAAATAACTGGCCTGAAGCCCAAGTGCTTAAACCAGAACTAATACACTTTTAGAATAACAGACACTGAGCCCTCAATCAGCAGTTCCCAACTTAGAAGGATGTAAGCTACCTGTCCTGCCACCACAGTGCAGGCCACAAACCTTCCTAATGTAAAACAACTGGTCTGAAGCCCAAGTGCTTAATCCAAAAGACTTAGAATGATAGCTATACTTTAATCAAGTTACTACCAAGCAGTAATAAATACAATTGAATACTTTAAAGAATGCCTGGATTAGTGCTCAAGTTATACAAACAAAGCTAGATTCAGCAGGCCTGGATCTAGTATATGCTACAGCAAACAAGGTGTACCAATTTCAGTAAGAAGCAGTTCAAATATGCAGGCACTATAAGCCTTTAACCAGAAATTCCCAGCTCAGAAGGGCAGAGTCCAGCCTCTCCTCCCACAAGAGTGCAGACCACGAACCCTCTTAATGTAAAATAACTGGCCTGAAGCCCAAGTGCTTAAACCAGAATTAATACACTTTTAGAATAACAGACACTGAGCCCTCAATCAGCAGTTCCCAACTTAGAAGGATGTAAGCTACCTGTTCTGCCACTACAGTGCAGACCACAAACCTTCTTAATGTAAAACAACTGGTTTGAAGCCCAAGTGCTTAAACTAAAAGGCTTAGAATGAGTTACACCAAGCAGTAATAAATACAATTGAGTACTATTAAGATGACGCAAAAGCAAAATAAAGTAGGAATAAACACAAATACAGTAAAAGCAGATACAATTTTTTTTTTGAGTGAGCAAATGAGATGGGCCCAGGAGTTACAGGACAGAAACAAGTGCAAATGCAGGCCTTCAAATCAGAAAGTTGAGAGAGATGGAAGACTGCCTAAATGGCCAATAACTACAAATTCTGGGCCAGAACCACTTCTTATGTGGTAGACAGGTTACCTAATGCTTACCACTCCCACTGATAAGCTAGAAGGCTTCCCTCCAACACAGAAAGGCTTGGGGGGCTCAGAAGCTTACAAACAGTCCTGGATACAGCAAATCTGTATCTGGAACACTAATTACAGGAAAGGTAGGAAACAGGCTTACAATTTTTTTTTTCAGAAAAGTAGCAAAAACAGTATTAAAAACTATTCACATGCAGTGCAAGCTGGCACACTTGAGGATGTAGCAATATTAGTCCACACACAGTTTGAAAAAATTTAATTAAATTAAAAAGGACTAAAAGCAAGTGCAGAAAGGGTTTATTAGGTAGAATGCGGTAAAGAGATGGGACTGGGGGAGTGTCCTAGATCAAATCTACAGTGGGGCGGGCACTGCAAAAGCCATCAAATTTAAACTACAACCAAGAACAGGGAGGGGGAGTGGGGAAGACAGTTTCAACAGAGATGTGAGGAATCACAGTGCAATTTATAAAACCAGAAAAATATATACTGATCTCTGTATATTTGCAGAACAGTAAGGCAACAGATATCTAAGCAACAATTTAGCTCTATAATACAGAATAATACAGAAAAATATACTCAGCTCTATATATTTGCAGATAGTCTTGTAAGGCTCTCTCTCAGTGCACAGGTTCCAATTTAAATGCAGGCTGTTATTAACAGGTCAAAATTAAGGGAACCTGGAGTTAAGCAACACAAGCTATAAAAACCGGTTATATCAGCTGAAGACAAGGCAGAAAAGGGGGGGGGGGGAAGAAACTAACAGAGATGTGAGGAATCGCAGTGCAAATTATAAAACCAGAAAAATATATACTGATCTCTGTATATTTGCAGAACAGTAAGACAACAGATATCTAAGCAACAATTTAGCTCTATAATACAGAATAATACAGAAAAATATACTCAGCTCTATATATTTGCAGATAGTCTTGTAAGGCTCTCTCTCAGTGCACAGGTTCCAATTTAAATGCAGGCTGTTATTAACAGGTCAAAATTAAGGGAACGTGGAGTTAAGCAACACACAAGCTATAAAAACTGGTTATATCAGCTGAAGACAAGGCAGAAAATGAGGTGGGGTGGGGGTGGGGAAGACAGTTTCAACAGAAATGTGAGGAATCACAGTGCAAATTATAAAACCAGAAAAATATATACTGATCTCTGTATATTTGCAGAACAGTAAGACAACAGATATCTAAGCAACAATTTAGCTCTATAATACAGAATAATACAGAAAAATATACTCAGCTCTATATATTTGCAGATAGTCTTGTAAGGCTCTCTCTCAGTGCACAGGTTCAAATTTAAATGCAGGCTGTTATTAACAGGTCAAAATTAAGGGAACCTGGAGTTAAGCAACACACAAGCTATAAAGATCTGATATATCTTTATCACCCATATTACTAAGTTTGAAAGTGTCTAATTTACATTGTATATCTTGCAGCTCTTTATCCCAAGCTTTCTTTTTTTTGTTGTACCAATTCAATATCCTACCATATAGATAAGCTTTTAGGGCATCCCATATGTAAATTTCTGATATATCATTAGTATTGTTAAGTTCTAAAAAATTCTGTACTTCTGTAGAAATGAAATAATTTAAATCTTTTAATTTTGTGATATAAGATGGGATTCTTTGTATATGAATATTAAAATTTGGATTGACTACCACTTCAAAAATTATAGAATTATGATCTGATAAAGGACATGAAATCACTGCTGATTTGTTTAAGGAATCTGTTAAATTATTAGAAATAAAAACTCTATCTATCCTCGAGTATGAGTTATGTCTATGAGAAAAAAAGGTGTAAAACAAAGAAGTAGTATCTGCAAAATAATTTATATCTTTCAAAAATAAGTATCTGAAAAGTCTTTTAATAATTTAGATGATGTAGATATTCTTCTCTTCCCATTAGTACTAGAGTCTTTGTAATCTAGAATACAATTGAAATCTGCCAAAATAATGTTCCCTTTAGAGAATAGTACAATTCGATCTAGATGTTGTTTCACTGTGTTTATCCCTATCCCTGGGATCCAATATACGTTAATCAATGTGAAAATGTTACTGTTTATTTCTATGGTGACTGCACAAAACATTCCTTTATTATCCTTATATGTATCTATTATTTTAGGAAAAGGCATTATGCTGTTCCATAGGATAGCTACTCCTCTCTTTTTCTTAGTATGTTCAGAACTTACTAAAATCTTATATGTTTTAGATTCAAGTCTGAATATATCCTCTGTTATTAAGCGAGTTTCTTGTAAAATACTAACTGGGATTTATGTAACTTAAGATATCTAGTTAAATTCCTCCTTTTATTAGGATTATTTGAACCATTAATGTTAACTGATATACCTTTTAGTGTAGTCATTGAAAATTAAATGATGTAAATATAAACATACTGATCTAAGAAATACACAAGAATATATCTAATAGGAATACTATTATGATCATTAGAACAAACATAGTGTAAGAGTATCATATTCTTAAAATTAAGGTTGTTTCCTACTACATAAGATATGAACGTCTGAAAAGTTATTAGAAAATATTTATAACATAAACATGAAACAAAATAACCAACCCGAACCCCTCTGGAGTTTAAAACTCCTAACTCGAATGACATCAGTCACTCGAATCGACCTCTTATCAAAAGCAGCATCCAATCAGCACCTGCCTAAATGTCTATAGTCATAACTATAAAAATAAGGCTTCTCATCAATAACATAAACAATTTTTTGTATGAACCAAATGTATAGATATAATGTTGTGTCAATTAGTAAATTGATGACAGCTACATCTTAGAAATAAAGTACAGAATTTTCTTACATTAGTTAGGTTATTAAGAACTACTATTATCTATCAGTTCACTCTTCTGTTTTAAAGTAATCACATTTGATAAGAACTTTAAAAAGAGACTATGGCATTATTTTATTACCGAAATATGGCTAATAAAGGCTGAAGTGTGATATATAGTACTGCCATAGGTGATCAGCTAAATGGGACATAGTTGTAAATGAATCACCTAAGGGCCTTCAATAACCACTAACATTGGCAGCTAATAAATAAGATGCTAATAAAAGTGATTTTACTAATAATCAACTAACATACTGATTGTTCTGAAAGAAATGAACACTGCATTTCTTTGCCAGAAACCAAATATAGTGATTACTCATCAAGAAGTAAAATCAACAACATCCTGCTAGTTTTCTTATAACCAAACACCCCGGTGTAGTCTCTCATAGAAGAGTGACTAATAAACCTTAAAAGTCTGATCTTCCATTCATTGCATTAATTTGAGTTACCTCAAAGGGTCCATCACCATACTGAAAACTAGTGAAAAGGTCATATTAGTTCAAAGAAGCAAGGTGCTTAAATAGCTCCTGTATACTATATAAAATCCTTATTTAAATGAGCTTTTTATTATTCAATTATAGCTTATATTATCTTTGAATTTTGAAAAGCTATTTCATTAACAAAACAAAAGATGAAAATTTCACATTAACTATTTTTAATGCACCTGTCCTTGCAATATTATTGCTGCCTATGTGGTACATCCCTATCAGCCTATTACACAAATGCATTCATAAAATAACTGAGATAACCTATTATATATGTCTATACATTTAACATTTTGATAAATGCTTCATGAATATTTTCTCAGCAAATCAATAGTTATAAAAAATGTACATGTAACACAAGTATTTAAACAGCTTGTAGCGTTATTAAATCTTCCAAAAATGCACACATCACAACTAGTATTTCTCATCAAGATATCGGCACCCTTGTCATACATAAAGCAAATATTTTATGAGAATACTATTTGTATATAAATACATAAGGCTCAAGAATACCTATGATGATCAGAAAAAGTATTTAGGCTACATGCGTAGTATAATCCCTATTTATTTAAGAGATTATTGCATATAATGTCTTACAATAAGTTGAAAGTAGTAATCTAGTTATATCTTCTTTCCGTATGCTGTATGAGGAAACAAATTTGAGTCAGTAGCTTCCCGGTGAGGATCAGAAGATCAATTTACTTCCGACGCCTTCATGATGACATTTTAAGAAAGCTCAGAGCTTTCCAGCCGCGATGGATATCACAGTCTCGAGCTCATCATGAAGATAAAGCTTTCAAAGTTTAATAGTATAATCCCTATTTATTTAAGAGATTATTGCATATAATGTCTTACAATAAGTTGAAAGTAGTAATCTAGTTATATCTTCTTTCCGTATGCTGTATGAGGAAACAAATTTGAGTCAGTAGCTTCCCGGTGAGGATCAGAAGATCAATTTACTTCCGACGCCTTCATGATGACATTTTAAGAAAGCTCAGAGCTTTCCAGCCGCGATGGATATCACAGTCTCGAGCTCATCATGAAGATAAAGCTTTCAAAGTTCCGGCGGGAAATAGTAAGTAAAACATTACTTAACTACATATAAGGCAATGTCTCGAGACTCCCTCTATACCGAGAGAGATGAGAAAGAAAGGAAAAAAAAACCTCGCATACACAACATGAAGCAATGACAGCTATCAAGCAAAGCTTCACCACACTATCAACCAGACTCTCCGGTTAATCTCCGACCAAAGCACACAGTCACCAAAACATACAATTAACACAAACACCACACATGTCTCTACAGTGCTAGAGTACCAAACCAGAGCCTCCAAATAAACACACCAACAACTCGGAAATGACAACAAAGCCTTACCATTACTCCAGCCACACTGCCACTCACATCCCGAGTCAGAAGTACCATCACTAGCACAGCAATTCTGCAACTATACATCAGGCCATCATACAAGATTCCTTTATCAAACAATTAACCATAAATCAACTAAAATACAAATACAGCAATTATAACTAAATAAAAGTTTTCCAACCACTAAAAGAACCAAACTCAAGATAAACAAATACGCCCCCTAATGATAAGCACCACTACAAAACATCCGGAAGCATAGATATCCGAGACAGGAGAATCACTGCATCCATGGGAATCAAACCAATAAACATTAAGATAATTAATCTTAAACAAATAGTACAAATGAAAAAAAAAAAACAACAAACGACTATTCTACAAAACAAAACAGACAACTATTTAGTTAACCAATTTACATTATATTAAATATAATACAAAAAGCTCACCTGGATGTCCGGTTTCATTTCCCCAACTGAGTGAATCAAGTGCAAATATATACTTGTTATGATTCATCTTTTGATTTTTTTTTAGGGTCAAATGTTTTCCAAGTGTTGTTCTCAGCATTCCTTTTAAGACTAGGACTGGCCCATTCCATTTCATCTACTTTTTCCAGTATGTTATTAGATTTTATATAAGTTATTGCATTGTCTAGGACATCAAAAATTTTAAACCCATCTTGATAAAATATTTTCAGTCTTGCAGGAAAAAGCAAATGGGTTTTTATTTTATTCTTTTTTAGTTCTCTGACTAAAGCCAAGAAAATTTTCCTTTTTGATAATACTGAAGAATAGTCATTATCAAAGAGTATAATATTGTCCTTCAGTTTGATTGGGGATTTTGCCCACGCAGTCTTTAGTACCATTTCCTTATCATGGGCTGATAGGAACTTTACAATAACAGATTTAGTATAATTACTCTTGGTGTTTTTAGAGGTCACCATTGATCTATGGGCTCTTTCAATATCATATGAAAGAGCCTCTGGCAGTTCAATTACTTCAGGCAATTTCATCTATTTTGACACTTAGTTCCTGAATAGTAGTTAGTAATGACTGTAGTTCTTTTTTTATAGTTGTCTCTTGATGAGAAGATTTAGTGAAGCTCATCCTGTTCTTTTACTGTAGTACTTCCAAGTGTAACTTTGACAGGAAAACTTAAAATCTACTTGAAATTTTTTATATACTACCCTAATATATATTTTAAAGAATTAATTAAAATAAAAAAAACTATTATTAGGGAAGTTTATATCAATATTTCCTGTCAATAAAGTTCTGTAAAGGCAGAGCTGATAAGAAAAGCTGCTACTCTGTGCTCATCTTGGTCACACCCCACTAAATCTCTGACAAGTTCTGATAGCCTTGATAAGTGTAAGCATGGGCCTGGGAGACGAACCATTTACAGGTTACCTGTTTGCATTAAAGACATAGGTGCGAAACCAGGGATGACTTTCTGTTTTTTCATCCAGTTGTCCAAGCTGAACTTGAATTGGGTTAGGGAGGAACTCTGCTTCACATCGATGGGGAACCCTGTTCCATAGATGGGGTAGTCTCTGGGATACATATCTATCTCTTCAGCAGGTCCTATTTATATCACAGGCAAGGTTTAAGTCTTTAGAACAGGTAATTCTGGTACTGTTTGTTTTGTGGATATGTAGGAGGTCCATCAGAGTGGAGTCTGACAATGACAAAATACAGGGACAGGGCCTTGAGGTGGTCTGCACAGGACATATTACTTATGCCCTGTATTCTTTTAGTGAGGAAACTCTGTGAACGTTCCAGTTGTTGGATATGCCTGGTTAGGCACATACCAAAGGGGGCATTGTACTCAACGATAGGTCTGATGAAAGCTGAATACAGTAGAACAATGCTTCCTTAGACTTAGATGCCATACCTTTGTTTATAAGTTGCACAGCATAGAATGATTTCCTCACCACTGTAGACACATGATGATCAAAGGCTAGATTATGATCTATGTGTGTCCCTAAGTCCCTTACTACTGGGTCAACTCTAAGGGGTGTGTTGTCAATATGATACTTACCAGGGATGGATGACTTCCCAAAGGATACTATTATGCATTTCTTGGCATTTAGTTTTAGTCCATGGCTCTGACACCAGTTGTTTGTCTGTGACAGCCCCTGAAGAACATTTGTGGCAGTGTGAGATTCAATGACAACTCCTAATTTGCAATCATCTGCAAATTTAGTCAGCCAGAGTCCAGTGACATTGGCCTTGACTTCTGAGAAGTAAATGCCAAAAAGGAGCAGTCCAAGGACTGATCCCTGAGGGACTCCACTTGTGACTGACCTCTTTGTAGAGGTGGACTCCCCAGTTCTAACTTCCCGGGTCCTGTCAGTGAGCCAGTTTGCTATCCATTAGGTAACATGAAGATTTGTACCTAACCTCTTGAGTTTGTCAACAATGCCCAAGTGGACTACTGTGTCAAATGCCTTGGCCAAGTCAAGGTAGTCAGTGTGAATGATTTTGCCCTCATCCATTGCTTTGGTGAACTTCTCAAAGAAGTCCACCAGGATGAGTAGGCATGATCTGCCCTTGATGAAACCAAACTGGGTTGGGTCCAGTGTCTGGAGGTTTACTATATCACCACTGATCATCTCCACAATAATTCTTTCCATGGCTTTACATATAAGACTAGTGAGACTTATGGGTCTGTAGATGACCCACCTTTGTGCAGAGGGATGACTGTTGTCTTTCTCCACTCATGAGGCATGAAGCCTGTTTGCAGGTTACAGTTAAATAATAATTCCAGAGGCCCTGATGGGTCATGCTTCATGTTATTTAGAAGGCATCCTGGGATATTGTTGGGCCCATTGATGCAGTGTTTTGGTCTTAGAGAGTGTATTAAAGACTTGTTCGCTAGTGATAGTAATGGGAGTTATATTTGATTATATTTCCTGAGGGAAGGTTGAGAGAGGCGTACAGTTGGGAGTTGAATTTATTAGCCAGAAGGTTTGCTATATCTTCTGGCTCAGTATAGGTGGCTCCATTTACAATGAGCTCTGCACACAACTGTGTATTGCCTTTGAGGTTACGGACATAGCTAAAGAATGCTTTGTGGTTGTCCTTGGCCTGGGTGGCTAAACTTACCTCAAATTTGGCTTTGGTAGACTTTATTTGCCCTCTGAGTTGTTTGTTTAATTTGATGAGAGTGCTTTTATCCTGATGGGTGCTGCACCTCCTAATTTTTGCCATGATTTTCTTACTCTTGTTGTACATTGATTTTGTGATTCCACCAGGGTGGCTTGTTTTTTGAGTTAGTTCTGTACTTCTTCCTGGTGGGTACAGCTGTCTCTATGCAGCTAGTAACATACTTGTACAGGGTTTCTGTGAACAGTTCCGCAGAGGCAAAAGTGTTCTCACAGTTTATGGGGGCTTGAAATTTGGCCAGGTTCTCACTTAATAGTGGGAGGTTAGGCTTAGAATAGTCCCTGAATATTCCTAGTTTAGCTGGGGGTCCAGGTTTTATTTTTACTTCAAAGGAGACCATTTTGTGGTCTGCCCTTACTAGGGTAGGCATTACAATAGGGGGTGTGCAGCACTCTCCCATTTTACTGAGGACCAGATCCAGTATGGCTGCACCCCTGGTTGGTGTATTGACCATCTGGTCCAGAGAGTTTGTGTTTACAAAATCCAGGAATCTCTGCGCATGTACATTTTATGTCATATAGGATTCCCAGTTAATTGTGGGGTAATTAAAGTCACCCTTGAATATGGTATTGGGTTGGATGGTTAGTATTTCTAGTAAGTTTAAATACATGGTATGGCTTTCCTGGGTTACAGAGGGGGACCTATAGCTTGCAAGAAAGTGGTATTGGATTTTACCTATGGTGACTTGAACATGGAGCAGCTCAACTGCATTGTCCTGTTTAACCAGCCATGAAGTACATTTATTTTTGATGTAAATAGGGACACCTCCACCTTTATTCCCTGCCTGTGAAGTAGCTGGTCTAAATGTGTGGAAGGCATTATAACCTTGCACTGTTGGTGTGCTCTCCATGGCTTTAAACCATGTCTCAGTGATTGCACAGACATCAGCATTCTCTAGGGTAAAGAGAGCTTCTAGGGAGTGGAGTTTTTGGTTCAGACTCCTAGCATTGAGCAGTAATACCTTTAGATTTTCTTGGTTTTGATTTGCTATGTTGGAAGTACTTTCAGTTTGCCATTGCCTAAAAAAGGCACTATGGGGGAAGACAATATTTTAGCTAATATTCAAAAGCCTAGAGGGGAGAGGTACAGACCATCCTAGGCAAAGCAGCATGGTCTGTTGACCATCTCCTTCCATACTGACAAATATTGCACCCCCTTAGAATGGCATCAGAAACTAAGCCAATTATTAAAGTCAATCATCTTTTGTTCATACTGTGGCATCATCCTTGGAGAAGGTAAAATGCTGCTAAATGCTAGGCACATACCAGCCTGAGACACATATTCCGAGAGCTCTATAATGTCTCTCTTCATATAGTCTAGGGAGGTACATCTCAGATCATTTACTCCCACATAGAATATGACTGAGTCATATTTCTAATTGTAGTCCAATGACCTGAGTGCATGCATAATGTGGCAGATCCTAGCCCCTGATAAGCAAATGACTGTAACTTTCTCCTTACTCAGCCTGGTGAGTGGGACATCAGTGTGTCTCACGATGGAGTCTCCAGTAACTAGAATGTTGGATTGTGTGGTGACTTGCCTTATGGGCTTAGAGGTAGAGGCTCCATGAAATGTGGTTATTGTTTTGAAACAGTGCATTACTGGCTGCTCAGGGTATTTCTTATGTGTACTTTGTCTAAGAGGTCTTTGTGGTTTAGGAAAGTTACATGTAAGTGCCTCAGTATATGTGTATCTATACGTCTGCCTTGAAATGTGCATGATGGGAACAGTATGTGTACTACTGACAACCTTATTGACATTAGGAATACTTTTATGTGAGAGCTTTGCCTCCAGTGACATTCTGTAAATGTGTCTCTCACATACCATATCAGTTTGTTTGAGAATTAACCAGTTGTCAGTAAACATGAGGCAATTTCTACATTGCCTCAAGATGCCCATATCCACCAAGCCAGTAACGGAGACAGTAGGAAAGTTCATATCCATGGCAAGAGACCCTTTTTTATTGATTAGACTGTTGGAGTGAGAATATCAATCACTGTCAGGAGTATCTGGTTTTCAACTATGTGGACAGTGCTTGCCACCGCAAACAAGTTGTCCTGTGTGCAACTAGATACTGGAGAAATTTTAACTGTGCTTTTACAGGAAAAATGTCACTCTATGTGTTTGACACTGTACAGAGCACTGCCAAACACTTGAGGGGAAACTAATACGTAGACCCTTAAAATTTAAGGAAGAAGTATTTAGGCAGATATTCTGAAGTTATAGTGATAAACTTATTTCTCAGAAGTCAAGGCCATTGTCAGTGGTCTCTGGCTGAGTACATTTGCAGATGATTGTAAATTAGGAGCTATCATTGAATCTCACACTGTCACAAATGTTCTCCAGGAACTGCTGACACAGACAAACAACTGGTGTCAGAGCTATGGACTGAAACTAAATGCCAAGAAATGCATAATAGTATCCTTTGGGAAGTCATCCATCCCTGGTAACTATCATATTGACAACACACCCCTTACTGTTGACCCAGTAGTCAGGGACTTAGGGGCACACATAGATAGTAATCTAGCCTTTGACCATCAAGTGTCTATAGTGGTGAGGAAATTATTCTATGTTGCGCAACTTATAAACAAAGGTATGGCACCTAAGTCCAAGGAAGTCGTTTCACTGTATTTGTCATTCATCAGACCTATCATTGACTACAATGCCCCCTTTGGTATGTACCTAACCAGGCATATCCAACAACTGGAATGTCCACAGAGGTTCCTCACTAAACAAATACAAGGCATAAGTAAAATATCCTATGCAGTCGGCCTCATGGCCCTATCCCTATATTCTGTCTCCTCAGGCTTTTGAGAGGAGATCTATGCCTGGCATACAAGGCATTGTCAGATCCCACTCTGATGGAACTCCTGCATATCCACAAAACAAACAGTACCAGAATTACCCATTCTAAAGGTTTAAACCAAGACTGTGATATAAATAGGACCTGCTGGAGAGATAGGTATGTATCCTAGAGACTATCCCCATCTATAGAACAGGCTCCCCATCCATATGAAGCAGAGTTCCTCCCTAACCCAATTCAAGTGCAACTTGGACAATTGGATGGAAAACCAGAAATTCATCCCTGGTTTGGTACCTATGTCTCTAATGCAAACAGGTAACCTGTAAATGGTTCATCTCCCAGGCCCATGCTTAGACTTATCAAGGCTATCAGAACTTGTCAGAGATTTGGTATGCATGGCTAGGCTTAAAAAGGTCCTTGTGGTAGATAGCCTAGTAAACACCTATGAACCTATATATCAGTGTCATCTTGATGACATTTTGTAAAAAAAAAGGGTCCATTTCATGAAGGTACTCACAAAGACTTAAGGATGAATTCAGTAAAGCACCTATGTCTCCAATACAAACAGGTAACCTGTAAATGGCTTGTCTTCCAGGCCCATGCTTACACTTATCAAGGTTATCAGAATTTATCACAGATTTGGGATGCATGGCTAGGCTTAAAAAAGCCCTTGTGGTCATTAACCTAGTAAACACCTATGAACATATAAAACATGAGGAGACTAAGTCTAAGATGACTTCCCTGCTTAGTTTAACAGAAGCATATTGGTGTCAAGTGGGAATCAAAATCAAACTAGAAGTAGATAAAAATCAGGGAGCAAGTGAATGCACCAAAAAACAAAAGTAAAAATGCAAGGTGAAGCATCAGATGAGAAAGCAAGAAATGTGAAAAATGCAAAAATATAGTTGCAAGTACAGAAAGCTCTTTGAACAACCTCATGTTTATCAGGATCAAACACTTATCAAATTAAATCATAAAGTTAACAGACTTCAAGCCTGGTGGTCAACATTAGAATTGCAAGTTTATTAACCAGATAAAGAAAAACAATTGTCTAGTTAAGTTAAGAGACTTCAATCCAAACAGGCCATAAATGCTCAAGTGACACCTAGTGGTCAAAATTAAAATTGCAATTTTATTTACCAAATAAACAAAATTTGTTTTCAGATAATGAGTCAGGTAGCATAAAGCTGTATACGTTAGTTAGCAATACAGATGTGAGGTAACCTCAAAAGCAGGTCCCTGTAGATTTTCTTCAGGGACCTCAGGGGCAACTGTTAGATTAGGGACTTCCATTTAAAGTAGTTATTGAGCATTATGCAGATTCTCAGTAAATTCACTATAGTACATTTAAGCAAAATAAGGCCTGAAATATGGAGTCAGACATGTATGCATTCAGTTTCAGAGAAAGACAGTTTATTAGAAAAGAAAGATAAGCATGAAATGTGCAAAAAAATACAGAAATACAGAATGTTCTTTTCTCAAGGGAAATATATAATCCTGTCAGCTACAGAATGTTCCTTAATGGAATGTTATATTAAGACGAGGCCTGAAAACCAAGGTTACCAAGGCTAAAGAGGAGTGTAAAGCATTACAGGGTTTTGAAAATATACTTGAGATACAGTTAAGGTCAGTCAGTTAGTTTGTTCAATCCGATATTACAGAAAAGATTAAGCTACAATACAGACACTCGAGCCTGAGTACAAAAAGCAGGTCAAATAAAGACTATTTCAGTTTATGTTGTTCAAGACAATCAGAATATGACATGCAGTAACTTTGGATATATTTACTACAAACCAACATCCCAGCATTTCTACAGACTGTTATTGTTTATCAGCACTGTTAATAAAGACAATATTCAGATATTGTTATTAAATGAACTACAGTGTTTGGAGAATTCATTCTGAAAAGTATACAAGACTTGGCCCATGAAAGAGAGACTGGCACCTGTTCAGCAAGAGTTTGGCTAATTAACAGATAAAGATTTTCATTCCAGTCTCATTTCAGTTGTTTCTAGTTCATTGCAGTACAGTATAGTCTTACCAATTCTTTCACACAGTAATGGCTAAGGAGAGTAGAATTTAAACCAAAAGATGAAAGGTTAATCACCTCACCCCCTAAAGGGCCCATATCTATACAGGTAGAATGCAGAGTCCCTGTAATCACAACTATGCAGGTAAAAGCCGCACTCTCTAAAGCCAAAAACATAACATCCATGGGACCGGACAACATCCTAGGCTGCATTTTACACGAACTTCAGAACGAACTGGCTCCCCACTTAAGCACCATGTTCAATAATAGCCTCGCATCAGGCTTTGTGCCCACAGAATGGTGCACAGCAGCAGTTATCCCAGTCCACAAAGGGGGAGCCACCACTGATCCTGGGAACTATCGACCTATTAGCCTGATGAGCCTGGTCTGCAAGGCCATGGAACATATCATCATGAAACTCATAAACAAAGACATTGGTAACCTCCAAACTCTGGATCCCACCCAATTCGGGTTTGTGAAAGGCAGATCATGCCTCCTGAACCTGATCAACTTATTTGAGGCAGTCACCAAAGCCATAGATGAGGGTAAGGTGGTTCACATAGCCTATCTTGACCTCGCCAAGGCTTTCAACACCATCCCCCATTCTGGAATTATAGCTAAACTCACTAAACTAGGCATAAATCCCTATGTCACAAGATGGGTTGCCAACTGGCTCACTGACAGAACCCACACTGTAAAAGTTGCAGACTCCAAATCTGACCTCAAAGCAGTGACAAGTGGAGTACCACAGGGTTCCATCCTAGGACCTCTCTTGTTTGGTATCTACTTCTTTTAAGTACAGGCTAAAACAGAAGGCCTCTGGCTAATAAAGTTCGCAGATGACTGCACACTAGGAGCCATAGTCAAGTTTCCAAATAATGTGGACATCCTACAGAAGGGCCTCGCTAAGACAGATGCCTGGTGTCAGAGCCATGGCCTCAATCTCAATGCCAAAAAGTGCAGTGTCATCATACTTGGATATGTTACTGATGCTGCGGTAGTACAGTGGTAGCGTTGTTGCCTCACAGCAAAGAGGTTCTCCTGTTCGATTCTTGGCTGGAGTGCCTTCTGTGTGGAGTCTACATGTCCTCCCCGCGGTCGAGTGGTCTCAGAAAGACATGCGTGAATGGGCGTGCCTTTGCTGAAGGTTGGAAGTCGGGCTGGCAACTCGGCACCATAAAAATCTACTGCCAATTATTAGTGGACCGGAGTCCCACTGTGGCAACCCCTAACCGGGAAAAGCTGAAAAGACAAACAACAACAACTTGGATATGTTACTGATGGGTCTACTTTATTTGATCGAAAAAACATTTGACCTAAACCCATTTGATCGAAATTTCATTTGATCAAAAACCAGTATTCAAAGCATAAAACTGGGATATGTCCCCCTCCCCAATGTCGTGCGACCCTGGAGTTGGTATATATAGTTAGGGGGGTGGGGGGTGCAGCCCCCCACATTGGGGGGGTGGGGGCGAAGCCCCCCCACCTAGTTTCCTTAAAAAGAAGGCAATAAAACAAAAAGTACAGATTTTATACGAAAATAGGTGGAGGGCTTTGCACCCCCCCCCAATGTGGGGGGCTGCACCCCCACCCCCCCTAACTATATATACCAACTCCAGGGTCACATGACATTGGGGGAGGACAAATTGTTATTTGCCTTGAATACTGGTTTTGATCAAATGAAAAAAAGGTCATTGTTCTTCGATCAAATGAAGTAGACCCATTACTGATACATGTAATGGAGTATGAATTGCGGAAGGATTCATTTCTGGGTACATTGCGGGTACTGCAAAGACCACTTTTGGCTAACATCAAAGACTGAAAACAATACACATTTCATGAAGTTTAATCATACTTTGAATGAGGTCCATTTCTGTCATGGTATTAGAAACCTAAAAGACATGAAGAAATTAAAAAGAGAGACAAAAGCATTCCAGCACTACATATTAAAGAAGGTCATAAAATTCTAACAATATATTCCGAGGGAGAACCTAACTAAAGAAACTGTGTTTATTGCAATACTAAAGTAAAAACTTTTTTGTCTCTGCAAGTCTAACAAAAATAAATTGCTGCCACCACATGGTCAAAAGCAATGGTACAAGGCAGCTACATATTCAACAGGGATACTGTGTAACCATACCTCTCAACTGTACAGATTTTTGCAGAATGTCCAGATTTTTGACTCATAAGTTTGACCAGTTTCTCATAAATTGTGTTTTTCTGGCAAATCATTGAGGACTGTAGTCAGAAAATAATGGCACACATTTGAGTTTCAGACTTTACATCCTTCAGAAAAGGAAGGCACATAGGCTGACCTGTTACTCTATCCTCTTTCTAAGTTTGTAAGAGCAATATTTAAACAGTGTCCCTATTTTTAGGCCTTTGACTCCCATTGGGCAATAACATTCCTAGTCTTGAAAAAGCTACCATATATGTCATATTAAACCTTAGCAGACCAGAATCACTGATGTCAGATTTCTTCCTGTTACCATGTATAAGATTATGCCTAGATGTTCCTATTAATACTAACTTAGAAGTATGAAGAACATGTTGATTATATCCCTGTTCAGCCAAATGGTTGTCCAACAGTTTTACTTTCTGCTCAAACTGTTCATCAAAGCTATGACTTCTCTTGAGTCTCAAATAGTGGGACTTTGGAAGATTGACTTTAATATGCTTAGGGTGACAGCTACTAGCTTGCAAAAAGCTATTTTTATAAAATGATTTACGAAAGACTGTAGTCATTATAGCCACATAGGCTGACTTGTTAACCATTACCTCTAAAAACTCAATATTAGATGTACTGTATTTCATGTCAAAATGGCTATTCCATTTATTCTGGCTCAAAAAGTCATGAAATACCTCTAACTCTGTAATGTCACCACCACACAGCATCCAATAGTCATCCAAATACCTCTTCCACGTATGTATTTTATTAATAACAATGATAATCTCATGACTGTGCACATAAAAAAGTTCAAAATAACCCATAAAAAGGTCTGCATAAATGGGTGCAAAATTTGTACCTATGGCGGCACCCTTTAATATGCAAGTCAAATTCAACATCAAAGTGCAAGGCATACTTGTTGATACCATTTCCAAAAGGCTCAACATGAAATTTAATAACGCTTGTTTTACAACTAGAGCTTTCTTTTATCCAATAGTGTACTGTCCCCAGTCCCCTCAATGGGGAATACTCATAGAAAGCAAGGTAACATCCGCTGTAACAAGTAATGACGTGAAAGGTATAACAGTCAACTCCAATGGAACCAACAAATCATTAGTATCTTTAAGGCATGCTGGAACCAAACCAAATAATGGTTTCAAAACATGCTCCAAATATGCAGAGAGGGTTCTGTTACGTAACCCCCTTCTTGAAACAATTGAGTGACCAGCGGGATTATATATGGACTTATGTATTTTGGGCAAGAAATAAATCTTTGATGGCCTAGGGTTCTCTACCACTAGCTCCTTCATAAGTGCCTGTGTAATATTCCAACAAGCCCCTGGTTAGACAAAAAATTCCTAATTTTAAATAAAAACCTATCATAGGATCAAAAGGTATTTTCATTGAAATTACTACACCCAGTGACAACAGTATCTTAAGCAGAGAGAGACAAATAGTCATAAAATACCAAGATTTACAGGCAGAAACTAGGGTAATGTAGAAGAGGGATACCCAGCTAGTTCCAACAGTAGTAGTAGGAGCAATGGGTTTTAAAAGAAATTACCATCATACTTGGATATGTTACTGATGCCGCGGTAGTACAGTGGTAGCATTGTTGCCTCACAGCAAGAGGTTCTCCTGTTCGATTCTCAGCTGGAGTGCCTTCTGTGTGGAGCTTGCATGTCCTCCCCGCAGTTGAGTGGTCTCCGAAAGACATGCGTGAATGGGTGTGCCTTCGCTGAAGGTTGGGCGTCGGGCTGGCAACTCGGCACCATAAAAATCTACTGCCAATCATTAGTGGACCGGAGTTCCGCTGTGGCGACCCCTAACCCGGAAAAGCCGAAAAGACAAACAACAACAACTTGGATATGTTATTGATGGGTCTACTTCATTTGATTGAAAGACCATTTGATCTAAACCCATTTGATCGAAATTTCATTTGATCGAAAACCAGTATTCAAGGCATAAAACTGGGATATGTCCCACTCCCCAATGTCGTGCAACCCTGGAGTTGGTATATATAGTTAGGGGGTGGGGGTGCAGCCCCCCACATTAGGGGGGGTGTGGGGGAGAAGCCCCCACCTAGTTTCCTTAAATAGAAGAAAATAAAACAAAAAGTACAGATTTTAAACGAACATAGGTGTGGGGCTTTGCACCCCTCCCAATGTGGGGGGCTGCACCCCCCACCCCCTTAACTATATATACCAACTCCAGGGTCGCACGACATTGGGGAGGGGGATAAATCCCTGTTATTTGCCTTGAATACTGGTTTTTGATCAAATTAAATTTTGATCAAATGGGTTTAGGTCAAATGGTCTTTCAATCAAATGAAGTAGACCTGATACTGATACATGTAATGGAGTATGAATTGCGGAAGGATTCATTTCTGGGTACATTGCGGGTACTGCAAAGACCACTTTTGGCTAACATCAAAGACTGAAAACAATACTAATTTCATGAAGTTTAGTCATACTTTGAATGGGGTCCATTTCTGTCATGGTATTAGAAACCTAAAAGACGTGAAGAAATTAAAAAGAGAGCCAAAAGAATTCCAGCACTACATATTAAAGAAGGCCATAATATTCTAACAATATATTCCAAAGGAGAACCTAACTAAAAAAACTGTGTTTATTGCAATACTAAAGTAAAAACTTTTTTGTCTCTGCAAATCTAACAAAAATAAATTGCTGCCACCACTTGGTCAAAAGCAATGGTACAAGGCAGCTACATATTCAACAGGGATACTGTTTAACCATACCTCTCAACTGTACAGATTTTTGCAGAATGTCCAGATTTTTGACTCATAAGTTTGAACAGTTTCTCATAAAATTGTGATTTTCTGGCAAATCACTGAGGACTGTAGTCAGAAAATAATGGCACACATTTGAGTTTCAGACTTCATATCCTTCAGAAAATGTATGCTAATGTATAACCTGTTATTCTATCCTTTTTCTAATTTTGTAAGAGCAATATTTAAAAACAGTGCCCCTATTTTTAGGCCTTTGACCCCCATTGGGCAATAACATTCCTAGTCTTGAAAAAGCTACCATATGTCATATTAAACCTTAGCAGACCAGAATTACTGATGTCAGATTTTTTCCTGTTACCATGTATAAGATTATGCCTAGATGTTCCTATTAATACTAATTTAGAAGTATGAAGGACATGTTGATTATATCCCTGTTCAGCCAAATGGTTGTCCAACAGTTTTACTTTCTGCTCAAACTGTTCATCAACGCTATGACTTCTCTTGAGTCTCAAATAGTGGGACTTTGGAAGACTGACTTTAATATGCTTACGGTGACAGCTACTGGCTTGCAAAAAGCTATTTTGATAAAATGATATACAAAAGACTGTAGTTATTATAGCCACACAGGCTGACTTGTTAACCATTACCTCTAAAAACTCAATATTAGATGTACTGTATTTCATGTCAAAATGGCGGTTCCATTTATTCTGGCTCAAAAAGTCATGAAATGCCTCTAACTCTGTAATGTCACCACCACACAGCATCCAATAGTCATCCAAATACCTCTTCCACGTATGTATTTTATTAATATCAATGTTAATATCATGACCGTGCACATAAAGAAGTTCAAAATAACCCATAAAAAGGTCTGCATAAATGGGTGCAAAATTTGTACCTATGGCGGTACCCTTTAATATGTAAGTCAAATTCAACATCAAAGTGCAAGGCATACATGTTGATACCATTTCCAAAAGGCTCAACATGAAATTTAATAATGCTTGTTTACAACTAGAGCTTTCTTTTATCCAATAGTGTACTGCCCCCAGTCTCCCCAATGGGGAATACTCATAGAAAGCAAGGTAACATCCGCTGTAACAAGTAATGAAGTGAAAGGTATAACAGTCAACTCCAATGGAACCAACAAATCATTAGTATCTTTAAGGCATGCTGGAACCAAACCAAATAATGGTTTCAAAACATGCTCCAAATATGCAGAGAGGGTTCTGTTACATAACCCCCTTCTTGAAACAATTGAGTGACCAGAGGGATTATATATGGACTTATGTATTTTGGGCAAGAAATAAAGCTTTGACGACCTAGGGTTCTCTACCATTAGCTCATTCATAAGTTCCTGTGTAATATTCCAACAAGCCCCTGGTTAGACAAAAAATTCCTGATTTTAAATAAAAACCTATCATAGGATCAACAGGTATTTTCATATAGCTAACTGTATCTGTCAATTGTCAACGTGCTTCTTTTTTATAGTCCTCAAGGTTAATAACCACTATGGCACCCTCTTTGTTAGCAGGTGAAATAATTGTATTTCTATTATTAGTAAGGTTATATAAGGCCTCCTGTTCAGGTTTTGTCATGTTGTTCAAAAAGCTCTTAAAATACACCCAGTCTCCACATGTAGGTGTTTAAGAAACTGGTTTTCAAAAAGTCTAATAGTGGAGTGATAAGGGGACTTATGAAATCTGAAACAATTACCTTCTGCAGATTAACTAATATCTGTAATATACCAATACTTAAGATTTAATAAACAGCAGAAATGCTGCATGTCTTCAAGTATATTAAGTTCAGAAACATGAAAAGCTGGAACATAACTTAATCCCTTATTGAACAACATTATTTCTTCATTAGTCATTGCGCAATCAGATAAATTTAAGAAACAATCAGAAACTTCTATCTGGCTAGGTTCATTCTGAAAATGGCTAGATTTTCTTCATCTTGATTTAAATTTACACCCACTCACCCTGCTCTAGTTAATAAAGGGCAGGCAGAACTACAAAAAATTAACTTATTTACCTGATGAGAAGCAGTGATTGGATTCAAGCTCTGCATCAGTGACTGATAAAAAACCTGAATAGACAGAATCGGTGCTTGCATCACAATAAACTGGAACATTCTTCAAAACTGAGCCACCTCTCTTGCATTTAAAATGCATACTTCTTTCTTTATTAGCATTTCTTATCTTAGTACATCTAATAGCTTTCTTCTTTAGTGCCTAGAATAACCAATTCCTTTTGCAAAATCATTCATGCCCCTATTAAATTTACCCATTTTTGAGACTCCATGTCTTTTTTTAAAGTATTAATCTCATGAACATATTTTCTTCCTGATTTTCATATTCATGATACCTATTAACTGTAACAATGCAACTATACATATTTCATTGAATCCATTTAATTGTGCCTCACAGTAGGCAACCAAAAGTTCAAGAAATAGTTCTGAGGTAGTCTTTTTAACTGATAACCACTTAGCCATGAATGAATCACCAGTAATATCAGGCCCCTTGGTGGAATATCATTAGTTAAATAAGTTTTAGGAAGTCATATATGTCCTTAACTTCTTAGACTTTAGGTAAATCCCAAAATAATATGAACACATTCTTCTATCCCTTCTGCTGACCCTGATTGTCCAAAAATTTCCACTGATGAAGCCCTATACACACATATATATATATATATATATATATATATATATATATATATATATATATATATATATATATATATATATATATATATATATATATATATGTATATGTGTGTGTGTGTATGTGCGTGCGTGCATGTAGGGATCCCTATCATATGCTCAAAGTTTCAAAACTTCGAAATTCATATGATTGAGACCATATGATTGAAGTTTTGAATGGAGATCGCAGTACAGAATGGATTGAGAAATTTACTGTTTTCCTTACTGTAGTGTGATCTCGGAGTTGGTATATTTAATTTGCAGGGGGTGCAGGGGGATTTGCCCCCTCCTGCAAAAACATAAAAAAGTTTTGTTTTTATTTTTTTCTTTTATATTCAATGTTTCAAAACTTTGATCATATGATCTCAAGCATATGAATTCCGAAGTTTTGAAACTCCAATCATATGACAGGGATCTGTATGTGTGTGTGTAGATATATATAGTTGCAATCTGTCTAAGTGCGAGTGCTCAAAAGAGTGAACATTCTTAACATTCTTTTTTTTCTTTGTTTTTTAGCCTACCACATGCTTTGTGTATGAAATCATAGTACACCTGGGTCTGGGAATTTGCCCTTTCCCCACTGTTGCACGGTTTTGGGAGTTGATTTATATAGTTAGCAAGGTGTGTGGAGGATGCGGGAGGGGGGCTGCTCCTAAGCAAAAAAATAGTGTATTTTTTTAATGCTCTGTGTGCTTTGAACTTAAAGGATCACTCTTTTTCCATTTGCTCTTTTGAGCTTTCAATATTTGAAGAGACATTCTTATATATCTATATATATATAGATATATATATATATATATATCTATATATATATAGATATAGATAGATTATAGCTATAACTATGTAGATATATCTGTAGTTATATAATAATTGGTCAACATATAAAGCATCCAGAAAAACATGTTGAATACTCAGTATATCAAACATACAGCATATCAACATTCCACTTTAGTAATACATGCTCACCCTAACCCTAGCCATGCCCCTAACTGTAACTTGTACATTCAATTTAAACAGGCCTTCACATAACACTACCAATACACAAGGCAACTTGGATACTCACCACTTGCTCGC